>NC_081414.1:833229118-833529118 GCF_030272615.1 Cryptomeria japonica | reverse complement strand
TAGGTTGGAATGATTATAAATGAGGCCTTGAGACTTTATCCACCTGCAGCATTTCTATCGCGACATGCATCTGAGCAAACAAAACTTGGAAAGCTATCAATTCCTGCAGGCACTCAATTTATGCTTCCGATCCTTGCAATCCACCATGATCCTTCTTTGTGGGGAAGTGATGCCAAAGATTTCAACCCAGGGCGATTTAGTGAAGGAATTGCAAAGGCTGCAAAGCATCCAATGGCATTCATGCCCTTTGGAGCAGGTCCAACTATATGTGTGGGTCAGAATTTGGCCTTGTTAGAAGCAAAATTGGTGTTGGCCATGATTCTGCAAAAGTTTTCTTTTGTGACTTCACCATCTTATACTCATGCTCCTTGGCTTTTAATTGCTCTGAAACCTGAATATGGAGCCCAGGTTATCTTTCGCATGGACTAAATAGTTTTAAATTTTTCATTAGGTCTCAATAATAGCACTTGTTTCGTAGGTAACTTCCGAAAAGGAAAGTTATTGTATGAAATCCTATGGACCTTAATGGATTATAAGTCCTATTGCTATGGGTTATAGTGAATTTGTCTTATATATTAATAAAATATAATTTATTTTGATACTTAATTGACTCTTGATAGAGAATGATTAATGCTTCATGAATATTGATTGAGAGTATAATGATGATTAAAGTTAATTTAGGAAATAATAATCATTAATAATGATTTATAGATTAATAGTTTTTTAAAATCATTTTAAAATTGTTATATGGATATAAATACTTTAATAGGTTTTGGATTCTGTAAGTGAAACATTTATGTGGACTAATCTAATCAATTTGTGAAATGACTATGCAACACATCAAATGCAACATTGACCTTCTTTATTAACTAATAAACACGCTTTAATCCTACGTAATCTAACTTTTGACCATGTTTATTAACTAACAAAAATGATCAATGGTGCATTTCATATGTTGTATAGATGTTGCAATCAATTAGAAGGGGGGTTATACAAGCACATCATTTTTACTTTTTTCTTTTAATTTATGTTGGTGATTGATGATAATGCATATGTAGACTAACAAAAAACGAATGGAAAGATCAAGTATCATTTAAGGATGACACTAGACAAATTGTGGTTCCATCTAAGTGGCACATGATAGACCAAGAATAATGTGCCTTAAGGTAATGATGTGGGATGGTAAAGAACTATTGTGTGCTTGAATGCACACTACTAAGAGAATAGATAACCAAATGAAATGAAGATCTTGCATGGTATGAATAGGCCAAAGAATGAAACAAATTTACATAAGAAAATAGTGGTTGATCAGTCCAAGGATTTAACATATTGCCCTGATTGGCTAATGAGATTTGTAATAGAAAGCTCAAATAAATTCTTAAAGTATTGTAAGCATTTGATAGATAAATTCTATTGAAATTGTATCACAAGTGTAGAAGTTGCAAAATACAAAGGAAGGGAATAATAAAAAAGGAGGGAGAATATACAGGGTTTGATAAAGTGTTATTTTTTTAATTGAGCTTGGTAATATTAAATGTGTTAAAATTTGTTTGGCACATGTAATCATGTGTGATTAATCTAGTATTCTAAGGCACTATGTGGCTCAAAAGAGGAAACTGAATTGTCGTATATAGTACTTGAGTGAATTGAGAAAACTCAAATGAATTGAGTAAGTAGATAAAATTAGATAAACTTAGTGAAATGAGATAACTCAAGTAAATTGAGTGAAGTGGGAGGAATTAGATATAGCAAGTGGAAAAATACATGGCAACTAAGTGAAACATAAAATATTAGCCTAATTGAGTGAGAAAGAAAAGGTTAGATATAATTGTGTGGGGTTAAGGCAATGAGAAGCCTTGGATCCATTATTAAGAAACACATTATTTATTAGATACAAATCAAACCAATTGTAGGAATATTAAACAGTACTCTACTTTTGAGCATTTAACATTTTGTATAGTACTAATCACACATATACACAAGTAAAACATTATATCAAATTTAGTAATACCCATTTGTTAAGTGCCCATTTCTTAGCATGGAAAATATAAGTAACTCTATCCTAGTCTCAAGATAGATTTGAGTACATATATAGAGTCAATAGACCATTCAAAATTATTAAGAGGCTCTCACTCATCATATCATAATTGTTTGATTTGACAATACCACTAAATAAATGTTAGTAGGTTTCATCACAGGCCTACATCAGGGAAGTTTTCCCACTCACTGCACAACTTTCAATTCATACTTAGGAAGGGTCCTGCCCAAAATAGGGCAGGGACAAGGGCATCACACCCCTTTCCTTGGAGGATAGGGGCACCTGTCCTACCCTTTTCTCTAGGGCGGAGTGCAGACAAGGTGGTGCGGAGGGCAAAGGAGAAGCAATTTGTAGGGTTTGAGCAGTCTCCGGTCTAAGATCAGGCTAGGGGATTCAATTTCACATGCGTGAGGACCCTAATGTGGTCAAAAATTGCTAGGGTCGCAATTTTATGACACTGCATTTAGCCTCCACTTTAGCGGGAGTATGAGCGTATGCTAATACTATCGGTAAGGTACAAGGAAACAAGATTGAAATACTTTTACCACATCAAGGAGGCAAGATGTGTCAAGCCGTTAGTGGACTTAGGATCTTACGAATTTGATTGATGAAGTAAAGGGAAGATTGAGAAGGGGAGAACCATGACTACAAGTAGAAAAGTTCCCCTCACTATGAGTCATGAAAGAAACAATACCAAAGATTACAAAGTAGAAAATTTCACTAAGTAATTCTAAGTATCAAGAAGGAAAATATGAGCGGAGTGTATTCCTTTGCGTTAAATCGATCGTGCACGCCTTATCGGGAGTGATTGCTTTAAGGTAGGATACACCCAAGAGAGAGAGAAGAGAGGGAGCACGTTATTGCAAGGATTTAGCCCCCAATCAAGGAATAAACCAAAGGATAATGAACACAAAACACGAGGTAGTTTCTCTTTTCTTGGGGTCAGTATGCTGTATGATAACTCATTTATATCATATATGTATGTGCATATAATAATCATCATTCCCCAAATAAGGACACTACCTTGGAAGAAAGGGAAGAGGGGACGTCTTTTGAGTCAACATGAAAGAGACCAAGAAAAGATCTCAATGCTTTGCATCATCCCCAAGTAGAAATTAAGGGGATAATAGAAGAATACAAATACACATAGAAGAATAGCCACAAAAGAGCAAGAGAGGAGAGAAAGAGAAGATCTACAGTGCTAATATTGCTAATCTAGCATGACATCCATCTCCCGATCTTGCTGATCACTATTTCGGGAAGGCAAGAAACATGCCAAAGGAGCGACATCAAGCAAAGTAGATGGAGCTTTTGCAAGATCCAAACAAGGACTATGCTCATGTTGTAAGTCGCTTTGTTCGATTCTAGGAGCTAGGATTAGGGTTTGTGAAATTTAGTTGATAAATGTTTATCCAGATCAACATATTCATACTCACTATCAGAAGAATTAGGAGTTGTATTTCCATCATGAATAACATTTTCACTCATTTCTTTATTAAAATTTAGAGAAAGAGGAGCAAGAACACGAATAGGAGTAAAGCCATCACATGTTTTGTGCAACTTATGATTTGGAGATGTAGGTTGAACATCTTGCTTAGAAGAAAAGGGAATCATGTCAACTATTGGAGTTCTAGGATATTGATTATTTTGAGGGATAGCTTCATGAGCTTGAACACGACATCTTCGTTGGCATTCTATCGCAGAACGATTCCATTTTGTCTTAGTGGAAGACTAAGAAGGAGGAGGGACATATGAAAAAGTAGGAATGTTTCTCTCCTTGAGAGTTGAAGGTTTAGGTTGAGGTCTTTTAGGTTGAACAAGAGGAGAAGCATGCCTCTTCTCTCGATAAGAGGAAGGAGGTGGAACTACACAATAAAAAGGAGGAATATTAGGTGTAGGAAGGAGACCAGGTCCATCATGAGGAAGAGGTACAGGTCTAACCTTAGGAAGAATATTGTTGTTCTTCTTAGGATACGGTATAGTCACATCCATAGGTATAGGTTGACGATCTTCCTTAGGAGGGAGATTAGTTCTATCCGTGAGGGGAATAACTTTATCTTCAAGTATGATAGGAATATCAAGTGTTGGGGATCTAGGTTGACTTAAGGATAAGATCATATCTTTCTTCCATTTTTTATAAGATTGAAAAAGAGCATCACTCCGTGATGGAAGAGATTGAAAAGGTTTTGACCAAAAGAAACCAATAGGAACACTAGGGCTTCTTTCGGATGGACAAAATAAGCTATGGTTCATGGTTATGATTTCTCCGTTGTGAGGAAATTTCAGATACTTGTGGATTGGAGAAGCAATATCCTTCATGGAAGATAGCCAAGGATAGCCCAACTTCATAGAGAATTACTCAGAAGAGGGTATGATAACAAAGTCGACATCCATGGATTTTGTATGAACTTCAACAGGAAGGGTGATAGTACCAATGGTAGGACAATGGAATCCATCAAATAACTTCACAACCACATTAGAAGCATCATATATTGGTTTATGCAATCATAAAGTGAAAAGATACTCCTCAGTGATGACATTAACCATGCAAGAGGGATCAATAAGGGCACCACAACAAGCTATATCCTTAACCTTCACAACTATGTATAAAGGGCCATCAGGTGCTCTAATGGTCTCACTAGGGTCAAATGTAATATATGGATCCTTAGGCATATCTTATTTTTCTACAATATTTACCAAGTTCAGAGCCATAGAGGTGAATTCCTCATAAGAGAAAGAAGTAGGCACAATCTCAATAATGTTAGTTGTATGAGAAGGCAAGGGATCACTAAAAATCTTAAGATTTTGACTAGAGGAGCTATTGATTTATTCCCTTTATCATTGACACTTACCAGAGATATAGTATTATTATCAATCAAATCTTGAATCTTATTTTTCAATGCGAAACATTTCTCAGTATCATGACCAGGCCGACGATGAAATTGATAAAATGAATTGTTATCAAAATAAGGGGACAAAATTTTAGAAGGATCAACTTGTTTTATAGGAGGAAGTTTGATATCATTTCTTTGCAACAACTAAGACATAATACTATGTAAAGATTCATTCAAAGGAGTAAACTATCTTTCTCTTGGAAAAAATTAGTAATAGGAGGCACACCTGTTGTAGCATTCACATTGTGGTTGTTGATTGTATCATTGAACTTGATGAATCTTTTTGTTGGTTTGTACTTCACAAATGGTTTTTGAACACTCCCCCCCTTATCACTCAGATCCATAAGAGTGGAGTGCTCCATTTGACTCATATCTAGTTGATAATTGTGGAGTGTTGCGCACAACTGCGGAAAGGAAGTAAACTCAGACAAAAGAAGATTTTCCTTGATATCTTTTTGTAAATTATAAATGAAAATTCTTTGAATATAATTATTTGGTATAGGAAAAGAAATTTGAGCACACAAATACTTATATCTACCAATGAAATCAGTCACTTTTTCTTTAACACCTTGTTTACAATGCATTAAATCAGTCAAAGTGATTTTAGGACCAATGTTGTTGTGAAATTGTTGGATAAAAACATTTTCCAGTTGTTGAAAGGAGGTGATAGAATAATAAGGCAAAGAGAAATACCATTGTAAAGCCTTATCTCTTAGTGTTCTGGTAAACAATTTTTCAAGCAATCTTTGATCATAAACAAAATCAGTACACAAGGTTTGAAATGTTTTGACATGCATAAGAGGATAACCTTTTCCATTATAGAGTTCTAATTGAGGGACCTAAACATGTTTAGGTGGAATGGATTTAACAATATCAAGAGAAAGTGGGTTGGCAACATCAAAGGTGGGCACACTAATCTTGGATTGACTCATAGAAGCAATTTGTTGTTGTAAGGAATACACAGTTTGAGCAAGATTGTTAATTGTTGTTTCGATAGAAGAATTGATGTTAGACATAGTTGATTGAGAAAGTGGTGTGATGTTATCGAAAGAAGGCATGGACTGAGAATAAGGTGTGGGACATTTTGATAAGAAGGCATAGGTGATGATTGAGTAGGAAAAGGGACACTTAAGGGAGGAACAAAGTTGTTGAAGGAATTGCCCCCTTGTGTCACATTGATTGGTAGAGGAATAATAGGAATACTTATGGAAGACATAGGTAAAGATGGAGGATTAAATGAAGAAGAGGGATTGCCCTCATGACCAATGGTTTTAGGGATAACATTTTGAGTTGAAGTAGCCAGGATGTTGGAGGTAAAAGTAGGAATACTAGTCATAAGAGTAGTCAAAGGAATTGAAGGATTGACTTGTGTTAAAGGCTGTGAATAACCTAGGGTTTTGACACAACTCTTGATAGGCATAACATTAGAATCAACAATATGTGTAATGCCATGCAATATATCAATTCCATTTTTATCAGTTTGAATCATGCATTTAAGACCTTTAATTAATGGAAGAGCTTCACTATTAGGGTATTCTTGGGACATCCATTGTTGAAAGTTATCAAATTGATTGTCCAATGTGGAAAATTGACCTATAGAGACCCTAGTTAAAGTTTCTTCTTCATCATGGGATTCATCAATGGGGTGAATAGGAACATGATTAGGATAGGAAGAATTAGCATGATCCTCATTAAAGAAGTCACCCAAATTAGGCTCCATCTCCTTGGTAATTAAACCTTGGGAGACCTTAATTATAATGCTTCGTCTAACGGGGATAGGTAGGACTAATAGTGGTAAAGCTCATGCACTAGAGGGAAAATTTAAATTTTGAATTTTGGAACAAAGCTTACAAAATTGATTAATGCAGAATTTAAGAAAATCCTAATTAAACAATTTGAACTTTATTGGAAGAAGAGGATGACATAATTTCCAAAAATTAAATGAAATTGAAAATTTTAAAATTAGGGGCAAGGGAATACCACTCAATTTTAAAATCAGAATTTTTAAAATCAGGGCAGACTATAATTAACACATAATTTTAAAATCTTTCTCAAAAATTTGAAATGTTGAATTTTGGAGGTATTTTCAATTCTAGAGGGATAAAAATTTGACAAAATCAGACAATCTTTTGGATTTAGGCTATTAAATACAGTCATAACAGTCTCCCAAAATTTTAGGAAAAAAGCCGAGGACCATGGCGGGAATGCACATGGTCCAAACAACTTTTTTCATGGATGATTTCTAGATGGGAAAAATTAAGGGTCAAATGTAAATATAGGACCCTATTAGGGTTTTGAAGAAAAAGAGGAATTGAATTCCAAATTTAAAAAAGATAAAACCTAATGGCTAGGGACACCTTGAAAAATGTTTAGAAATATGAATTGGAATGAAATTGATTGAAATTCGCAGAAAATTCAATTTTAAATTTGAAAATTAGGGTTTTATGACCTAACTACTTAATTTTGAAATTTGAATTTTGGGAAAAGGAGGGAAATTGAAAATTTGAATTGTAGAAATGAAAACAAGTTTGAGAACAATCAAAAATTTGAAAATTAAATGGAAATCCAATTTTTGCACAAGTTCAAGATGATTTTTAAAAATTAGGGTTTTAACAAGTAACCGCTTAATTTTGTAAATTTGATTTGCAAATTGAACAAGACAATGAGGAAATTGAATTTGACAAACAAAACAATTTTTAGATCTAAGATAACCCCAAGAAAGTTTTACAAATCACAAGTTCAATTTTAATTTTAAAAACTAGGGTTTTTAATGATTTAACCACTAAATTTGTAGAAAGTTTGAAACTTGCAAATGAAAAATATGCAATGTTGTTCAAAGGAAAGCATGCAAGACGTCAGGTTCACCAAAATGTAATGGTGGGTAAAAAAATGTGTGAATGAGAGATCAAGAGGAAAGCTACCCTTTCCCTTCAAGGAGAGATGAGAGTTTCACTACAGATTTCCCTTCAAACACTTTTCACGCATTACATTGGAAGAGGGGGGGGGGCATTTACTAGATTCGATCGCCAAAGAAGAAGATAGAATTTTGAATGAAATGGAAATGATAAGTTAATCTCCTCTTCTATTTGGAATTGATTGAATTATGTATAGAGACTAAGTGTAAAAGTGACAAAGAACTGGTAATAAGTCAAGATCAGAGTGTGGGATGAAGCTGTGCACTAAGATCTGGCAGTAATATGTTGAGACAAAGTTGCCCTACGAATGTTAGGAAAATTTTCCTGAACCGTGGCAGGAATGTACAGAATCCTTCGAAAAATCTGCGAAATGAAAAGGGTTTTTCCGCCTCTGCAAATGGAGTCCAAATCCAGAAAAGGGGTTGGGATTAGGGTTTTGCCTTTAGGTCAAACTCTAGTTTTGGAATTAACCAAGTAATGAAAGAAAGTACTTGCAAGTAAATGTAACTAAAAGACTGTAATGTAAATCACGTCAAGGGAGGTTGTAGATAGAATGTAGGTAGATTTTCTTGTATGAAGTTGAATGTTGGAATGAATCTCCTCTTCAATGGTTGAATCCTTGACTTGAATGCAACACCTAGCCTTGAAGGGAGACTTTAGATGCTCAATGCTTGAAAGGGATGCTTGAATTCATGATCTCATGTATCTGTCTTATCCAACTACTCACTTATGCAAATGGGAAGGGAAAATACGACATATATACTCTTCAATTACGGTTAATTGACAGATTTTTGTCATAGGCTGACATCAGGGAAGTTTTCTCGCTCACTGCACAACCCTCAATGTAGACTTAGGAAGGGTCCTTCCCCAAAATAGGGGAGGGATAGGGGTGCCACGCTCTTGTCCTAGGAGGAAAGGGGCACCCCTATCTTTCCCTTTTCTCCAGGGCAGAGTGTAGACAGGGTGGTGCAGAGGGCAAGGGAGAAGCAATTTTTCAGGGGTTGAGCAATCTTTGGTCTCTGATCAGGCTAGGGGATTTAATTTCGTGTGCGTGATGACCCTAATGCGGTTGAAAATTTCCAGGGTTACAATTTTATGACACTACACTAATACCCTGATTAAAGTGGTGACTAAATGTAAGAATGTAAAATTGTTACCCCTAACAATTCCTCGCTAGATTTAGCACTCATTTTGTCCCTTATGATTGATCATATGAAAATATACATATTTCAAGACTAGATTGGCTAACTTGATGGAATTTTGCACTTCACAATCCTTTGAACTAGAACATTTGGATCTAGATACTAGAGCTAGGTGCTAGTGTCCTCTCAATTTGGACTTTTGATTGTAAATTTTTTTAGAACAATAGTGCCCAACTCTAGTGTCATCTCGATTTGGCCCCAAATTTAAAATTTTAGATGTCAACTTCTTGGTCATTAATAGATATAATCTTATGTTGGCCTCTCTCAAAAAGGTTGCTTGTGAAAACATGTTAGTTGCATATAAAGAAAGTCCCTTTCTAATTTGTAACATCTTGTGAGCTCCTTGGTCTTGGTGGTCTTATTGCTTGTGAGCTCCTCCCTTTTGTGCACCTATGTGGTGGTTACGTTATGGTTTGGGCTATCCAAATTTTATTTAATTAGAACATCTTCTAATAATATCTCTCTCTAATCCTAATAAATATAGATCAATAAAGTTTAAAAGTTTGAGGTAACTATTAGTTATACAATAATTTGCTATCAAGTAGAATTCATTGTTTATAATTCATCATTATTATCATTTTGTACTAAGCTTTTGTAGGACTACATGGAAGCAAGTTAACATGACCTTACATGAGATTCAAGCAAGGGTTTCATAGCTGAGGTAACTATTTTAGTTCATTTTATTCATTTGCCTTTTTTCTTGAGGGAGCATGTGATAGTTTCCATCACCATTCATTGTTGTATGTAAAGGTGAGAACATCCACATTGGTTTTCACTTAGGCAAGCCCCAATGTAGTAAAACCTTTTCCATTTTTTTCATGTGTGTGAGTGCAAATCCAAAATATTATGATCGATAAAATTATACAATCAAATAGAGAAGACAATGACAAACAATTTTGAGTTTTGAATGACGATAAAACCTACAACATTAATGTTGGGTGCTAGTGTTTGAACACTTTTTCCTAACATATGAAGAACATCAACCTTGGAAAAAATAATTCCTAAGAAAAAAATGAGGCAAAATACAAAATTCATGTGGACCTTTTAGCAAGTCTAAATACAAATTAACTTCCTTTACAAGTATTCATCTAAGCTATAACAAAATGTTATGTTTTAGAACAATGTATATGCATCAATTAAAGAATAAATGAATGTACAATTTTATCACAAGTTGTGGTTGCAAGATTATGTAGACCTATATGTAAATATAGAAGCATAGAAATGGTGCGATGTTCTCAACAGAAATCCAATGCCATGGTTGACATGCATGCAAAATATGAAATAACATAGATAAGGCAGGAACCATTGATAAAGTGACTCAAATTGACTAAAGAAAATGCAATACACTATATTGCACTATGTATAAAGTGCTAAACTATCCTGGTTACACTATTTAAATGAATGTGGGATTAAACCTACAATAGTTGAATCCTTAGAACATAGAATTAGCAATCGTAAATGGGATGGAGATTGGGACCTACGAAGGGATTGGAACACGTGAATGGAGTTAGGAAAGGCTACAAAGGGAGATAGAATGAATGAATGAATGAATGAATGAATGAATGAATGAATGAATGAATGAATGACGTCCACAAGACCCAATGGTCTAAGGGACCAAGATAAAACACACTAGCCCATTTTCAAGTTCTTTTCTATGTTGGCTCTCTTGCTATGGATCTTTATTAGGAAACTTGTTGTTTTGTGGATTCTTATATCTTCAAAAATCTCATTCAATTTGTCCACCTTTAATTTGTTAGAAAACTGATTGCAAATATCATCATAGGATGCACATTATTTGATGAAATGCCATTCTATTTCCACTACCTTCTTACTATAGAAGATGCACGTCCTTTCTTCCGAGTCTTCTTTGGGGACCTTCCATCTCCCAGTTTCACATCTTAAATGATGAGATCCCATCCTTAACCGTACAATTAGAATTTTTCCCTTTCCATTAATCATAGATCTCAAATGCACTTTTTCATCATGTTCCCAGGTGGGGTTAAACTCTTTGATATAGTATGTTTTTTTCCTACCTAGCTGTTTCATCCACATAGCATTCCTAAATTTTTCTCTCACCTACTTTTTAATCTCTTCTTTAGTGTTAGGGTAGTCATAATGATTTATGTTCCACTTGTTCAACCACTTTATATTTTGATTTTTCAAGTTATTTTTTCTGCGAGTTAGTTCCCCCTCTTCCACGATCATTTTGGGCCAGCGGTGCTTATCCATATTTTCAGCCTTCTTTAGGTAACATAACAATCAAATGATCACTGAAGCCTCAATTGGAAACATGCCAGCTTCAGCTAAAAGAATATCATATGATATCATTTATTTGACTTGAAGACTATTGGTAATTAGATACTTTTGAATTATTTCTATTTGTCACCATTTGTGATTTGATATGCTATTCCCCAAAACTTCACACTCGCAAAGGATAACCAACACCACTAACAAACTGAAAAGGGTGTTCTTAGTTTTCCAATCCCAAAACTCTTCTTTTCTACATTTATTCTGAAGAAGGTATAAATCTCTCCATCCTCCTTGTATCCTCTTTGATCTACATATCTCCCAAGTAATCCTATTATGAAAATCAATTCCTAGATATTTGTAATCTGCCACTACCTCCAAGGGGTTACCCTTGAAGATAAATTTGACTTGTTGCTTCTTTTTCAAAGAGAAGATCATGACTTTGGTCTTGCTGGTACTCACTTGCATCCCAACCTCTTGACAAAAGAGCTCGAGAGCCTTCAAATGATCTTGCAAACCTTGTGAAAATTTAGCAATGAGAAAAAAATCATCTCCATATAAAAGTGACTTCACCACGTATCCCGCCAACTGAATACCTTCCTGTAGCGTCGTAAATTGTACGCACTTGCTAAGGCAATACAATTTCACACCTAGTTTAGCACCCGCCTTGGCGCGGTTTGCATTTTGCATTGCATTTCCCCTTTAGCACTTAATTAATCAAATTAATTAGGTCTAAGGTCCTATTTCATCATCCTTCACATCATAAAGTCGGGCCCTTTCATTAAAGTGTGCCCCTTTTCATGTGATTCCTCCAATGCATCATCTAATCGAAAACCCTAATTAAGTCCTATTTTGAACTTGGGGGCTTGATTTCAGGGGTCAAAACATCTCGAAATCACCTGTAACTTCGGGATTCTCTCTAAAATCATCATATCTGACAGCCCTGAAAATTTGGTGAAAAGTTGCCAGGACCATGGCGCCCGGAGTGCACACGGTCCCGGACATTTTTCTCGAAATTTTAGGAGCGCGATCCAATCATAAAATAAAGCTTAACCCAAAGAAATTGGCGGGATATTCAATCTCTAGGTCGGCCAAAAGACGAAATTGCGACCTAGGGTTTCATACATAAGAGCTCTCTTTCTTCATTTGAAGGGATCCGAATTTTGTTTTCAGGAACCTCATATGCAGTGAAAGAGCAGATCTTTGAAGACTTCAACAACTTTCAACATCCCTCTATCAAGCATTTATCAAATCCATTCATCCATTTAGGGCTTGGAAGACATTGAAGAACAATAGGAGATTACTGACTGAAGATTGGCTTGTACCTCTCCCTTGGGGGTTGGGTATGATTTCATGTTGTTTTCATGTCTTTGCATAAGCTTCAATATCTCATTTATTCATGCTTTAGATCACTTTGCATCTTGATTTAGAGCATTTACATTATCATTGACAAGCAATTAGGGTTTACTTTCTAGGTTGCTCTAGCTTGCTTACTTGCATTTTAGATCTTGCACACACACAAGGTCTGCACACACATTACTTTTACAATACAACTTGGCTATTCATGGAGGTGGAAATCACTGAAGCGGGGGTTTGACTAAGGAAAAACCCTATATAGCCGCCCAAACACCTTTTTCAGATATAAGTGCAGGTTTCGAGACTCGGATGACGCCGCAGGTTGCAGATCCGGAAAAAGCAGGTCGAGACAGCACCCCACACCAAATTGCAGAGCAGAATACTAGGACAGGGGCGTGGGGCGCCCTGGTCCCTAGGATAGAGGCGCTGGGCACCCTGGTCCTCCTGACAGACAGCATTTCAGACAGTTTTCCAGAGTGCAAAACAGCAGTTTCAGGTGCAGTTTCAGGTGCGAAATCAGGATAGTGGCACCCGCGCCCCCGTCCCAAACATTTCCACTCAGATTTTGGCTCTGGGTACGCATTTGCATTCTTGTTTTATCCTTGTGTTTACAACTTTCCATTGTTTAAGTTCAATTCTGCAATCTTGTTGTTAGCTCATACTTGCATTTTAGGGTTAGGAATTGAACTTGCATAATCTTACCTTTCAAATACAACGAAGGAATAGAAATCCTAATAGGTAGCCCATGGCTCTCTCTTTCACAAAAAGAAGTAGCCAATTGTTTGATACCTCTAGGCTCTTTCGTATTCCGTAATGTGTGACAAGAGGTAGGATTAGGGCATGATAACCTAGTCTCGCTTTTTCTCCCACACATTTTGGTGAACCCGACATGAATCTATCATTGCTTCTTCTTGCATTGCATTTATTAGATCTAGATCTAGATTTAGTGTGTTTTCATTTCATTTTCATTAAAAAGAAAAAAAAAGAAAAGAGAGTGTTCCTTTTGCATTGTGTGTTTAAATTTCATGCAACTTTTATTTCAAAATGTCAGACTTTTATTTGCAAAATGTTCATGCTTATGATGATTATTATGAGTATAGCCAAGATGAATTAGATGAAGCTTTAGATGAGTTTTTGAACCCTAAAGATGCCAAACCTTCATTTTACCAAAAACTCATAAACCTTGTTACTATGCCATTTCATTGTGATGAGAAAGATAAGTTGAATGAGTCCTCTCAAGGGTACATTCCTATCCACTCTTCCACTGAATCTAGTAACATGGTTGTTTTCAATAATCCCCTCTATGAGGAGATGTCTCCTTTTGAATCAAAAGATAAACCTTTTAATAGATATGATCATGCTTTGTTGGATGATGCTCTTGATGACTTTGTGGCTTTATCGAAATCTTTAAACAAGAACAAGACTTCTAAATTGGTTAACATGATAAACTTGAATGAGCATAAAAAGCCTCTCTTTGAAGTCCAAGGTGCTTATCCTTCTCCCACCTTTCAAGTTCCTAAATCACCTCTCCTTACTATCCAGGGAGGGTATGATCATGATTCCTTTCGTACTCCGAATAAACCAATCATCACTGTGCAAGGAAGAAAACCTATAAGTCCTTATAGTTATGCCAAGCAAATAACTAGAGAGAGTTATCATGCGGTTGCCCATACTTATCATACCAGAAATAATAGGCAGCCTAGTCCTCCTCCTGTTATTCCAGTTTCTCTTCCGAATCCTCAACCAATTCTTCCGCAAGCTCCACGTATTTCACAAGTTCTTAGCAAGGAATATGATCTCATAGAACAACTTAAAGCTACCCCTGCTAAGATATCCCTTTGGGATTTGATTCAAACTTCTTCCGCTCATCATGGAATGTTACAAGATGCCTTGAAACATTTGAATGTTCCTCCACCGAATACATCTAGTAATATAGCATCTTTGGTTAACTTTGTGATGAATCCTAAAGCTCAAATTGTGTTTACCCAAGATGAGTTGCCTACTAGTGAAATTCAACATCAATATGATCCCTTGATGATTGTGGTTATCATGAAAGACACTGCTATAAGACGAACACTAGTAGATAATGGCTCTGGTCTTAATGTGTGTAGCACTAATCTTTTGCATAAGATGAATGTGGATACATCCCTCATTGAGATGGACTCTCATCCTATTCGAGGCTTTGATAATGTGGCTAAAACTTCATTAGGTACTATCACCTTACCCATCACAGTGGGGCCTGTTACTTTGCCTACTCCTATCCATGTTATGTCGGGAAATCTAACATACAACTTGTTATTAGGAAGACCTTGGATTCACAGTATGCAAGCTGTCCCCTCTACATTGCACAGACAAGTTAAATTTATCTATAACAATAAGACATATACCTTGATAGGTGATACTAATTTCCAAGCTTGTTTACAAACATCTACTTCCAAAGGGGGTTCTTCTAAGCCGTCCTCATCTAGTGGTGACTCTTTAAACAAGATACCTATCGACGAATCCTCACTCTCTGACGATCAAAATTCTTTGGACGAGTCTGGAGCTCCTGAAGAAGACTCTTCTCGACTTGGAACTACACATAAGAAGGATTTTGATCCTGAGAAGGTTCTCGCAGACGACGATTGGGGATCCCTTGATTTTAATCCTACCTTTGTAGGTGAATATAAGGTTCCTTCTAGAGAGCTTAAAGTTGAAAAGGAAGAAGAAGCTAAAAATCAATCAACATTACCTGAGCCTATGAGTAATAATTTTGTGGCCGCTTCTCAAACTTCTTCTCCTCACACCTCTAATTCTGAAGAGTTTGATTCCTTGTCTTATGAAAAACCACCTTCTCTTTCTGAAATGGCTGATCGTTATGGTCGTGGTTTTCGCATTTTTGCTAAGCATGGGTATCATGGAAATGGTTGTGGCGCTCACGAACAAGGGATAAAAGTTCCTCTAGAGAATAATCTTCACAATTATGCCTTTGGACTTGGCTATAATCCCTGCAAGCGTACTAAAGCTTCTAAGAGACCATGTATTAGTGTTAATACTATTTCTACATCTCTATCAATGCAACACCCCGAGTACATGGATGAGGATCCTTCGTGTGCTTGTGCTTTTGATGTTTTCCCTACTGATGATGCTTTAGCTGAATTTTTAGGAGCATATGATACTCTTCCTCGTTATCATCACAATAGGGGACTCCCTTATTGTTTGAACGCTGAAGCCTATTTTGGAAAAGAGATTGATAATGATGAGATTGTGAAAGAATTCCCTCAGTTAAAGGATACTCCTCAACAAAGTAATCTTCTCATAAGTGACACCACTAATGTTAAGATGGATCCTTGCAATGAAGAAAAAGTTATTAAAATTGGAAAATGTTTGGATGAAGAGGAACAAAAACAATATGAAGATTTATTGCATGAATTCCCCGAGATCTTTGCTTGGACATACTCTGACATGCCTGGTATAGATCGTAAGATTGTTACTCATAATATTGTCTTAGTCCCTGATGCTAAGCCCATGAAACAAAAGATTCAAAAAATGAATCCTAAGGTGGCTCTGCTTGTTAAGGCTGAGATTGAAAAGTTATTGGAGGCTGGATTTATCCACCCTATTGATTATTCCCCATGGATTTCAAATATTGTCACTGTGGCTAAACTAGATAATAAAATAAGAATGTGTACCGATTTCTGAGATTTAAATAAGGCTTCTTTAAAAGATGATTTCCCTCTTCCAAACATTGACATGATAGTTGATTCTATGGCAGGACATGCCTTGTTATCCTTCATGGATGGTTTTTCAAGATACAATCAAATTTTCATTAACCCTCAAGATCAATTCAAAACCACTTTCACCACTCCTTGGGGTACGTTTTGTTGGATAATGATGCCTTTCGGACTTAAAAACGCCGATGCAACTTATCAACGAGCGATGACCCTTATCTTTCACGATTACATGCGTAAGATTTTAGAAGACTATGTTGATGATGTTTTAGCCAAATCCATTCTTCGCATAGATCATATTAAGATCCTTCGTCAAATCTTTGAAAGGATTCGTAAATATCACATGCGCTTGAATCCCCAAAAATGTGTTTTTGGTGTGGATAGTGGAAAACTATTAGGATTCATAGTTTCGCATCGTGGGATTGAGGTGGATACTAAGAAAATAGATGCTATTATCAACATGCCACCTCCTAGAAACGTGTCTCAACTCAAAAGCTTACAAGGAAAGATTCAAGCTATTCGTAGGTTTGTATCTCAACTTGCGGATCGTACTTTTACTTTTACTCAACTTCTCAAAAAGAATATCACTTTTCAATGGAATGAAGATTGTCAGCAAGCATTTGAAGATTTAAAAATGTATCTGGCTAATCCTCCTATCCTTCGACCGGCTGAATCTTCTAAACCCTTCCTTCTTTATACGGTTGCGTCCTCTCATGCTCTTGCAGCATTATTGGCACAACATGATAAAGATGGTAAGGAGTGTCCGGTTTATTATATAAGTCGTACCTTACTCGATTATGAGACCCGATATTCTGCGATAGAAAAACAATGCTTGGCCTTGGTGTTTGCGACTCAGAAATTGAGACATTATCTCTTAAACTCAGAAGTCCACGTCATGGTAAAGTTTGATCCTTTGAAGCATCTTTTCTCTAAAACTGATTTATCAGGACGCCTAGCTAAGTGGGTTATGAAGTTAACTAAATTTGACCTTAAATTTGTTTCACAAAGAGCAATTAAAGGGCAAGCGTTGACCGATCACCTAGCTGAGGCCCCTTCACCTTTCTCCTTCCCTAACCCTGAGTCTTTTCCTAACGACTTCGTTCTTTGTACAGAGAAAGATGAAACTTGGGAGTTGTATTTTGATGGCTCTAAGTTTCGTATGGGATCGGGGGCAGGTGTTGTTCTGATTTCTCCTACAAAGAAGTCTATTCCCTTATCTTATCGTCTCAATTTCCTATGTACCAATAACATTGCTGAGTATGAGGCTCTTATAGCAGGAATAAAGGCAGCCTTAGCTCTGAATATAAAACACATACATATTTTTGGAGATTCTCAACTGATTATAAGACAAGTAACAGGACTGTATCAAGCAAAACAAGACAAGTTATCACAATATAAAGACCTTGCTATCTCTTTGTTACAAAAATTTGATTCTTACACCATGGAACCTGTCCCTCGAAAAGATAATTGACATGCGGACGCAATGGCATGTGTGGCTTCTTTGGTATCTTTAGAGGACCCTATGGTTGATCTTAAATTTGTTATTCACAACCTTATTTCTCCAGCTATTGTAGATGATTCTAGCTTGGTGACATGTTGTGACTTTATAGACTCAGATGAATGGTACTCACATATCGTAAGATACTTGACTGATGGTACCTTTCCTGATTCCGCCAATAGGAACACCAGGGCTAGAGTTCGCAAGTTGTCCACTAGGTATATCATTCTTTCTAATGTTCTTTACCGAAGGGGTTATAACGGTCTTCTCCTTCGCTGTCTTAACAAATCAGAAATCCCTATTGCTCTTGAAGAGGCGCATTCAGGTGCCTGTGGGGGGCATTTTGGAGGTAAATCCTTGGTTCAAAGATTACTTCGTATGGGATATTATTGGCAAACTATGTAGCAGGATTCTTTTTCATTTGTTAAGAAATGTCATCAATGTCAACAACACAATAATTTGATTCATGCTCCTGCCCAAGAACTTCGTTCTCAGGTAGCTTCTTGGCCTTTCTCTGCATGGGGGTTGGATCTCATCGGTAAAATCTCTCCTCCTTCATCTCAAGGACATACTTTCATTATAACCGCAACAGATTACTTTACAAAGTGGGTAGAAGCCATTCCCCTTCGCTCTACTACTGCTGAAGTGATTTGTCGATTTCTTCTAGAAAACATTATTTCTCAGTTTGGGATACCTTCCATTATAATCTCTGATAATGGGACATCATTTAAGAATAAAGACGTGAAGTAATTCCTTGAGAAATATCATATTAAACATCGATTTTCTACACCATACTATCCTCAATCAAATGGTCAAGCCGAATCATCCAATAAAATAATCGAGCAAATTCTTCGCAAAACCGTGAACAAGCATGGTAAGGAATGGAGTACTCAGCTAATCTATGCTCTTTGGGCCTACCGAACGAGTGCATGAATTGCTACTGGAACTACACCTTATAATCTTGTTTATGGTGCTAATGCTATTATGCCTTTAGAATTAGAGATTCCATCACTTAGAGTTTCTCTCAAAGGTATAATAGATGATGACTCCTATAGAGAACAAAGACTTCAACAGCTTGAGATGCTTGATGAACAGCGTATAAATGCTCTTGAGCATATTCAAGCGTATCACAAAACTCTACAACGAAGCTATAATGATAAGGTTATTCAACATTCCTTCTCAGTGGACGACTTAGTGCTCTATGAGAATCAGCGCAATGTGAATGCCTTACCTAAAGAAAAGGGAAAATTTAGTCCTAATTGGCTTGGACCGTATATCGTTATTGAAGATTATGGATCAGGTGCTTACAAAATAGCGGATGTAGATGGTACGCCTCTTAAAGACCCTATAAACGCTATGCACTTGCGTAGATACTATGCTTAATGCCTCATTCCTTATCATTTATCTATTCCCTTTCTCACTTCTTCAAAATTGGATAATATGTTAACATATCTTTGGTTAAAGCAAATAGAATTAAATGATGTTTTGTTTAAATCTATATTGCTTCGTTCCTGACAAGCATGTGTCTTTACTTTATGGTTTGTCTTGAATTCATTTATGTAAATTACAAAAGATTTACATTTTCATTATGTTGACATATTATACAATGTTTTTATGTGTTAAGTTGAATCATGTCATGTTGTGTTTAAATTCAAATTAAATCACATTGGTTATATGATTCGTAGGCTTAATACATACTTTCCTCCTTATCATAAATATAGTACTTGATCAAATATTTTAATTAAGTCACACATGTATCAATTTAATCATGGAGCATTGAGAAATCAATCACATGGAAATTAAATTCGGAACATACATGTACACTTACCAAATGTATTAACTTTAATCACAATACACATTGTTTAGGCATTAAAGATAACACGTTTGAAACAAAGAAGCATGTATATATATATATATGTGTGTGTGTGGATTGGTATACAAAGGTAGGTCCCTATACACCCAAAATATGACCTACCCTACATCATAAAATCATCTTCTATCCCTAGGGCTGGTGGCCGGAGAGTGATGACTAGATGCCCCCTCCTGATCCGGCCGTGCAGGTGGACCCATAGGCGTATACCATGATATAGATTGTGAATGGCTCCGAGAGGAACTCCTACGATCCCTATCCATAAGGATAGCGCGATACGAGGTAGCCTCGGCCTGAGCTGCTGCTAGATCACGCTGTGCTCGCTGAAGGTCCTCTGATAGAGCCTGCTCTCTCTCCCTCCATATCTCTACCTGTACTCGAAATGGGGAAAACAAATCATCATGCCGACCCGCGTTCCCTTGAGGTCTATAAGCAACCTGTGAGGAACTAGGGATTTGCACTATCATGGAGATATCTGTCACTGCTTGCTGGATCAAGGAGTGCCACTCTTGCACATTAGCTGTAGCAGTGGAACAGATTTTGTGTTAGTACCATTTTATATCATCAAAACATCAATCAATCAATATAAACCTACTATACCTGGATCTCCCTCACGCCAGTAGGGATCGTGATATGGTAGCATCTGTGACTGGGAACTACTAGGCTCCCCACGCTCAAACAATCTATGCACAATGGGTGTAGGCTGGCCCGTACTAGAAACAGGTCTCTGTATCGCCTCATGTTCCCCCTTTTGGGAAATAAGAGGAGGATCCAGGGCTATGGTATCATCTCCTGAATGATGGGGAGCTGCATCTGACTCCTCCTCATCATCTCTATCCTCCTCCTCCTCGTCATCCTCGTCCAGTGGCTCGTCATCGATCACGGCCTGTCGCATGATCTCAATCCTCGTGGGACGCTCCGATCGTCGTGAAGGCATGATGATGGCTATGTGGGCTCCGCTGCAATGAACAGTACTCAGAATCAACAAAGTGACAAATGCAAATGTCACTTTCAAAGGTATATACTTTCATTATTTTACATTTACTTTCAAAACCCTAATTTTCCTCTATCACTCATTTCATCATAACTTGAGTTTGGGAGATGCGATTTTCGAACCATTTGTTGCATAGGAATCGTATTTTCATTCCCCTACTCTCAGGATGTTCCAAAAAGTGCTTTGATGAAGCCTTTTTAGTGAACACCCCTCATCAATACTCTCTTACACAATTTGTCGTAAGTAAACATGCTACCCTGTTTCACCTCCCTAATAAGCAAGTCGAAACAGGGGGGGGCATATAGCTACTCACAAATTTCATCAATTTCCTTAGTAAGCATTAGGTGATTTTGTGATCTAACATGTGTTTTGTAGGGTGCGGTTCCTAACTGTGTACTGCAGATACCACTGGGGGCTTCGTCCGACAACTTATGGATATATCCTTTTTCAAATGATGTTTACTTTCTGTACTTTAGCTTGCATATGCATGTAGTACTCATATGACCGCTAAAGTGGGGGCTAAATGTAGCATCGTAAATTGTACGCACTTGCTAAGGCAATACAATTTCACACCTAGTTTAGCACCCGCCTTGGCGCGGTTTGCATTTTGCATTGCATTTCCCCTTTAGCACTTAATTAATCAAATTAATTAGGTCTAAGGTCCTATTTCATCATCCTTCACATCATAAAGTCGGTTCCTTTCATTAAAGTGTGCCCCTTTTCATGTGATTCCTCCAATGCATCATCTAATCGAAAACCCTAATTAAGTCCTATTTTGAACTTGGGGGCTTGATTTCGGGGGTCAAAACATCTCGAAATCACCTGTAACTTCGGGATTCTCTCTAAAATCATCATATCTGACGGCCCTGAAAATTTGGTGAAAAGTTGTAGGGACCATGGCGCCCGGAGTGCACACGGTCCCAGACATTTTTCCCAAAATTTTAGGAGCGTGATCCAATAATAAAATAAAGCTTAACCCCAAGAAATTGGTGGGATATTCAATCTCTAGGTCGGCCAAAAGACAAAATTGCGACCTAGGGTTTCATACATAAGATCTCTCTTTCTTCATTTGAAGGGATCCGAATTTTGTTTTCAAGAACCTCATATGTAGCGAAAGAGCAGATCTTTGAATACTTCAACAACTTTCAACATCCCTCTATCAAGCATTTATCAAATCCATTCATCCATTTAGGGCTTGGAAGACATTGAAGAACAATAGGAGATTACCGACTGAAGATTGGCTTGTACCTCTCCCTTGGGGGTTGGGTATGATTTCATGTCTTTGCATAAGCTTCAATATCTCATTTATTCATGCTTTAGATCACTTTGCATCTTGATTTAGAGCATTTACATTATCATTGACAAGCAATTAGGGTTTACTTTCTAGGTTGCTCTAGCTTGCTTACTTGCATTTTAGATCTTGCACACACACAAGGTCTGCACACACATTACTTTTACAATACAACTTGGCTATTCGTGGAGGTGGAAATCACTGAAGCGGGGGTTTGACTAAGGCAAAACCCTATATAGCCGCCCAAACACCTTTTTCAGATATAAGTGCAGGTTTCAAGACTCGGACGACGCTGCAGGATGCAAATCCGGAAAAAGCAGGTCGAGACAGCACCCCACACCAAATTGCAGAGCAGAATACCAGGACAGGGGCATGGGGTGCCCTGGTCCTGTCAGGACAGGGGCACTGGGTGCCCTGGTCCCTGGGACAAAGGCGCTGGGCACCCTGGTCCTCCTGACAGACAGCATTTAAGACAGTTTTCCAGAGTGCAAACAGCAGTTTCAGGTGCAGTTTCAGGTGTGGAATCAGGACAGTGGTGCCCCCGCCCCCGTCCCAAACATTTCCACTCAGATTTTGGCTCCGGGTATGCATTTGCATTCTTGTTTTATCCTTGTGTTTACAACTTTCCATTGTTTAAGTTCAATTCTGCAATCTTGTTGTTAGCTCATACTTGCATTTTAGGGTTAGGAATTGAACTTGCATAATCTTACCTTTCAAATACAAAGAAGGAATAGAAATCCTAATAGGTAGCCCGTGGCTCTCTCTTTCACAAAAAGAAGTAGCCAATTGTGTGATACCTCTAGGCTCTTTCGTATTCCGTAATGTGTGACAAGAGGTAGGATTAGGGCATGATAACCTAGTCTCGCTTTTTCTCCCACACACTTCCTCATTAATATTGTTTAACCACTCTTCAAGTTTATCAATATATAAACTGAACAAAGCGGGAGAAATAGGACACCCCTTCTTGACCCCGATGTCACTACCAAAGCACCCCAACGTCCCCTCTTTAGTTCTAATTTTAGATCTAACCTTCTCATAGAGTTTGTAGACAACAACTCTAAACTCCTTTGGAACCCCAAGTTCTTCAATTCTATGCCAAAGCTTATCCCGAGGAATAGTTTCAAAATTGAAATCAACAAAGTAGCAAAAGACTTCTCCTCCTTTTCTATCCCAAATTGTTTCAATGAAATGTATTAGAGTAATGCAATGGTCAATGGTGGAATGTTTCAGTCAGAAACCCGCCTATCCTCTAGCTCTTTTCGCCTCTTTTTCTACCCATTATTGATTTTGCACTCTAGCATGCTTTTGAACAAATTTCCAAAGAGAGGATTGACCATAATAGTATGGTAATTAGAGGGGTTATTGACATCTCCACTTTTATGTAGATGTATAACAATGCTAGTTGTCCATTCCATTGAAAAGTTGTTTTAGTTAACCCCATTAAATATTTTCTTGATATATGGAGCTAGGAGATCAAATCCCCATTTTAAAAATTCTTCTTGTAAACCATTAATATCACGTTCTTTACCTCTTGCCAAATTCCTTATACCTTTTGATCCCTATCATTGAAAAAATCTCAGTTGAGGTATCGATTGTGGGTGGCCTATATTTCTCATTTGTCAGCTCATAAACGAGCTTCACATATTCAACCCATTGGACCTTTATTATATTATTTTCTATTTGCTTTCTTTTTTGTTGCAGCTCCTTCCAAAATCCTTTGGGGTTGTGTTTCCCCAAAGCAATTAGCCCCTCCCTTCTTGCAATTACATAACTTTCTTTTTTTTATTTTATGAATTGTTTGTATGGTTCATCTTGTTTTCTCTATTTGAATCCATCCTTTTAACAGATATTTTAGCATCTTTTTCGTCATAGCAAAGATTAGTAGGGAAGGTATTTGAAACTTTATTCAAAGATTTTGAATACTTACACCTCTCCAAAGCCTTGTTAATTAAAGGGATCAACATATTGCTGCCAAAATAATCTTTTTCTCTCTTGTTTCACTTGCCCTCTATATTGTTTTTTGTCAACTGTATATATTTTTTCAAAGTTTCCTTAAATATTTTACAATTCTCCTGATTTAAGAGGATTTTACCTTGTGCATGGTCCTTCCTAAGGTTGTGTTGTTTCTACTCTTCTTGTATGCCTTTAGTATTTATGCCAAATTTAATAAAAAGATTCATATGATCAGAATTCATCTCCAAGGGACAGATCTCAATATTGAAGTTCAATGACTTAAAAATAGAGCTTTGAGAGCATATTACATAGTCAACTACACTTTCAAATTTTGTCAAATTTTGGTTTGTAACATAAATATCCAGGGCTTGTTATTGGTTTGATCATAATATGTTTATGTTGGCATTCTACACTCTTATGAGAATAGTTGATGTTGTCATTGATGGCAACCAACTAGAAACTCACCGGAAATTGGTTTCTACATGCCCTACATCACAAACTTCATACATCGGCACTCGGCACTAACAGGCACTTACACCGATATTCAGATTACATCGGCAACAAAGCATACTGACACTCTAGTTGACATGGGATGAACTTTTGTTTATTGTAATATAATTATCTTTTGTAAGCCGACTTGGTAAATTGTAAAAGAATCATAAATGTATGAGATCTTATAGGTGATTTTGTAAGAGAGAGAGAGAGAGGAGAAGACATGTATGGTAGAAAATAATTGTTTAGTGGCAGTGAAGGTTTTTGGATAAGGTATCTATCTGAGCTTAAACCGGTACTAAACCTGGCATTAGAGGTGTTGTTTTGAGTAGTACATTATATTGGATTTGATAATCCATTTTGTAGTCAGTGTGACTCTTTATTGAGCAGTGAGCTCTAGGCTGTTGGCCTCCCTGCATGTGCAGGCCCCTTATTGTAAGTAGTATTTATTCATTGGCCAGTGAGTAAATATTGTGGGTCATAAATCCTACTAAGGTTTTTCCCACACTGGGTTTTCTCATTAAATATCTTGTGTTATGGTGTGTTTCTATGATGTCTCTATTATTTCTATTTACTGCAATAATTCTTATTTACTGGTACACTATTTTGGGTTGCAAAGTTATAAATAAGTTTAAATATTCTACTAACCAGTTAGACACTGATTCAGCCTCCCTCTCAGTGTTTTTGGGACTATCATTGAATCTAACAATTGGTATCAGAGCCTGGTCCTGTATTTGCAAAAGCCTAACAACTTGAGGGAGATTCTGACACCGGTACAGATGGAGAACTTAAGAAAATAGTTGGAAGGAGCTCTTGAAGATTTTGATGCAGAAAAATTGAAGAATATAAAACTTGAAGATGATTTGAGGACTGCTAAGGAATTCATTAAAGGACTTCAAGGAAATATGGTTATAGCACAAAATAAGAGAAAGGAACTTCATGAGAAGATGCAGAATGATGATGATGAAAAGGAAACTCTTAGAAACATTGCAAATAATTTGAGACAAGAAAACAGTAATATGAAGAATGAAATGCAAGATATGACTATGAGGTTATGTAAGGATATTGAAGACAGGAAGAAAAATGAAGAAGACTTGAATAGGAGACTTAATGATGCTGCAAATGAAAATCTTAGACTTGGTCATGAAAATGATATGTTAAAGATAGATCTGATTCACATGCAACATGATAAAGATGAGCTTGTAAGACAAGTTGTAATTCTAGAAAATGAGTTGGTTACTGCAAATAAACACAAATACAAATTCAAGAAAAGTCCATAAGAACTTGATGACATGCTTAAAAGATAGAAACCTGATGGATATACAAATGGACTTGGATTTGAACACAGAGAAAGTTTCGGTACTGCAAATAATCAAGATCAAAATAAACCAGTAAGACAACCTAATTCTTATAAATTTAATGAGAAATATTTCAATTGCAACAAGTATGGTCACATAGCAAATCAGTGTAGATCTATAAATAATCAGAATACAAATTCACCCACCGGTCAATATTCCAAATGCAACAAAGTTGGTCATAATTCAGAAAATTGCAAAATGAATGGGAAATGCTATGTTTGTGGAAGATTTGGGCATTTATCTAATCAATTCATATAAAAAACCGGTCAAGGATATGGAAAGGCTATTTAGAGGAATAATGTAACTTGTTATGCATGTAGCAAGATTGGACATATTGCAAAATTCTGTAGAAGCAAGAATGCATTGGTGAACAATAAAGGATCTAGTTTGAAGGGCAAAGAAAAGGCAGATGAAGTAAAGCAAGAATTTTCAAAATAATGGATTAAGAAGAGTGATCAGAAAACTGATGAAACTATCTCTGCACCGGTAGAATAGAGTAATCCTCCACCGACAGGAGATTCTTTATCTAACTAGGGAATAATACTTAGGGGGTATTGCAGCAAGTTGAAAATCATGAATTCTACCCTCGATTGATGGTGAGAAGATACATTTTTTCTTTACCGGTAGATGTGTTAAGTTTTCACTTAACCGGTGAGCATTTAATGCAGTTTTTAAGAACCTTTTTGGCTATAAAGCACCAAAAAACCCTCATTTAAAACTCACCGAGCATTCAAACAATCAGAGAATGTGAAACTGAGCAAGGGCATTCTAAGGTGAAGCTGCGAAGTGATTTTTCAGGTATTCAGAAATTTGGATAAGAGGTATTTATCTTCGAAATGGCTTCCTCATCTTCTATTTCGGAGTTTATTGCAAAATCTATTATTGTGGAAAATGTCAAATGCGCTAGACCCGTATTTAAGATTACCCCTGAGATTACAAAACAAGATGATTCTATCGGAGCTTTTTCAAAAATTCCAAAGGGTGTAGTATTTGCAAGGGACCCTAGAATTTGCATACATTGCAACATAGAAAACCTAGGGACTGAGGATATAAATAAAATATTCAATGAGTTTATTACCGATGGAAATGGTGTGATCAAACTTGAACATAAAATTGTGGAAGACATAGGTTTTGTAGAGATTCTAAACATTCCTGAATTTCCAAAAGAAGTTGTCAGATTTGTATTGAGCAGAGTCCAGGGAGAATTCATGTGGTTAGAGTTAGTTTGCAAGATAACTAGGGAAGCAATTAAGGCAGTTATTGGTTTACCTTCAACTGGTAGGAGACCTAATAAAACCAAGAAGATACCTAACAAAGGAGTTATGGAGTTAACCAGAGCCACATCTGATAATAGGTCACTTAGAGTGAATGATGTTAAGGATTTAAATGTGAGATATGTGAGTATGGTACTAGGATACAAAGCAACTCATGCAAATAGACTGAATTATGTTTCTAGCCTTTGTATTCACAGTGCATCTAAGATGGTGAACAATAATGCTAAGATTGATGTGTGTGAATGGATTAAAGATGAATTAATTGACAATTTGAAGAAGATTAAGGGAGATAGGAAAGATACTTTCCATTTTGGAAACCTATTAGTATGCTTGATGCTATACTTTACCAAAGAGATACCTGACATAGGTCACAAGGATTTTGGTTATGACATCCTAGTAGGAAGACAGATATAGGAAACTTTCACCGGTATAGGCACTAACAGTATTAAGAACATCATAGAATACTTCAAAACATTTCAAACTAAGATGAGAGCAAGAGAGAAACTACCACAGATCATAATTGATAAGTATGACAAATAAATTTGTTTTGTCATTAAGAGAGATGAATCTTGGATGGAAGTGGTAAGCCCTAGAAATATTTGGGTTGCTAAGATGGGTTATGAGGTAGACCTATCTGTTCTGGAAACTTATGCTAAAGATCTACTTGATGCACCAAGAGATCCATCTGAGAAATTCTTTGGAAATGTATAAACTATTGAGAGTAATATATCTATGTAGAAAAGGACAAAAAGAAGAGAAAAATTTATCAGAGATGCCTCCAAGAAGGTCAAGGAAATCAAAGAAAATGTCATGAATATCAGTGGTATATCAGCTAGTGAACTTGAAGGACTGCAACCTGGAGCACATGTTTCACTGGTTGTAACATCTTCTGATACTGACAGTGGTAAGGCTACTGAGTTTAAAAGAGTAGAAAGGAAGAGAAAACCCTCACTGGTAGCCTCTCCTTCACCTAAGAAAACTAGGACGCTAAGGAAGAAACAATAGGCAGTTACGGAACCAAAGAAGAAGCTTACACCTAAGAAGAAATAGATACCAGTTACCCCACACTAAATGACCTATTGAATGAGATTACAAAGGATGGAAATATATCTAATGTAAATAAATGGTATATTTCTTCCAATGATTCTGAGAAAAGAACAATTGAAGAAAGCATTATTTTACACTTGGACATTTATTAGAAAGTTTTGATAGAAGTGATTGATGAGATATCCAATGATTTATACATGAGATTGGAAGCTAAAAGGCTATTTGTAATGGAACTGGACAAAAAGTTGAAGCACTCTTGGCTGTACGTTCGGTAAATTCTAAGGAAGAAATAGATGAGCTTATTTCTAAAGCTAACCGGTTAGTATTTGTTAGTGGACACCAATAAGTGAGCCTGATGGCTGGAAGGGTTAAAGAAATTCCAGATGAGACTACAGATAAATGGGACATATTCTTTGTAGAGAAAGAAAAGAAAGAGGAAAGAAGCAGACCTAAAATAGAAAATACATTCAAGGTATATCAAAAGGACAAGGGAAAAGGTAAAGTATGTGGTGTACCCTCTATAAAGATAACATATAACATTCCTCCACCAACCCAGGACACCCCTCCATTAGCACCTTCATCATTGGTTCATACAGCTAATCCACTGGACATAGCTAATGAAGGTTTAACCTATGATGATACTAATCCAGAGTCGAAGATACTCTTTACAATGAATGTAGATACTCAGGAGGTAAACATTGTTGTGGATAAATAAACTTCAGAGGTTAAGACAGATAGTGTTGAGGGCAACAAGATTTCAGAGAAACCGACAGTGGTATTGACAAAGAAACAAACTGAGACAGAGGTTCATGTTGAGTCTGTGACATCGGCAGTTGCAGAGAAGCCTAATAAAACTAAGAAACCATTAAAGGTTGAAGTACAGACACAAACAGATCCACCAAAAGAAAAGATAAGTAAAGTGGATGCATCTAATGGAAGCAAAGAAGATATAGTGAAGGTGATTGGTCAGACATCTGTTGAGAAGAAACCTACAACAAAACCAAGCACATCTATAGGTGAATTTAGACCCACTAATATTACAAATGTACTTTTGGATTCAATTAAAAGGATTACTGATTGCAATGCCTTAGCATTTAAGGCAATTGATAAGACATTACCCATTCTAAAAATGATTGCACCTAATTGTAAGATAGATCACATTAATGATTCTTTGGGGAAATTGGACACATTGTCCAAATTCATTGCTGATAATGTAATAACTATAGATAAGGTGAATGAGGATACAATAAAGGAAAGAGTTGAAAAAGAGAAAAACACATTCTTTAAAAACACCATAAAGAAATGTATCGATCATTTGGATATACTTTTACCGATACTCAATTCTACAATTTTGGAGTAGAAGGAGTTATATAGGGAAGCATGTAAACCTCACTGTTTGACTGAGGAAATTGATGAGGAGATAAAAAAGACACAAAAATAAATTGATGACATAGTAGATAATATAATAGGTTCATCTGGACTTGTATCAGTTTTTGAGCAGGAAATGACAGTTTTTGAGGAGAAGTTGGAAAAACTTGAGAAAAAGAAGGCAAGAATAAGGTCTAATGCACGTGAACTAAAGGATAAACTTGGTCCAAGGTTAGATAATCTTATTACTCAGAGAGGTGAAATATCTAAGGCAATAGTTCAAGGAGAATGATCACCGAAGAAGCAAATGCACTATCTCACCAGTATGATCCAGCAGACAGAGGCAACTTTAACTGACAGTAACAAGTTTATGCAGTGTCTGAATATTATTTTGGCAGACATATTTCAGATTGTAACCAACCGGTTACAAACTTTGAGGTAGCATTTTTGTACTCTCTTGATTATTTATGACATTCTTTGTCACTGATGTCAAAGGGGGAGTAGTGGTGAGAAAAATGCATGTACAAAGGAGATCACTTGCTCAGGGGGAGCACATCTTTTTGGATTTCAGTTTTGGATAACACTTTTGATTTTTCTCATTAATATTGCCATCAATGCCAAAGGGGGAAATTATTGGCATTCTACACTCTTATGAGAATAGTTGATGTTGTCATTGATGACAACCAACTGGAAACTCACCGACAATTGGTTTCTACATGTCCGACATCAAAAACTTCATACACCGACAGACACCGGCATCGACAGGCACTTACACCGACATTCTGATTACATCGGCAACAAAGCATACCGACACTCTAGCCAACATGGGATGAAATTTTGTTTATTGTAATATAATTATCTTTTGTAAGCTAACTTGGTACATTGTAAAAGACTCACATATGTATGAGATCTTATAGGTCATTTTCTAAGAGAGAGAGAGGAGAAGACATGTATGGTAGAAAATAATTGTTTAGTGGCAGCGAAGGTTTTTGGATAAGGTATCTATCTAAGCTTAAACCGGTACTGAACCTAGCATTAGAGATGTTGTTTTGAGTAGTACATTATATTGGATTTGATAATCCATTTTGTAGTCAGTGTGACTCTTTATTGAGTAGTGAACTCTAGGCTATTGGCCTCCCTGCATGTGGAGGCCCCTTATTGTAAGTAGTATTTATTCATTGGCCAGTGAGTAAATATTGTTGGTCACAATTCCCACCGAGGTTTTTCCCACACCAGGTTTCCTCGTTAAATATCTTGTGTTATGGTGTGTTTCTATGTTGTCTCTATTATTTCTGTTTACTGCAATAATTCTTATTTACCGGTATACTATTTTGGGTTGCAAAGTTATAAATAAGTTTAAATATTCTGCTAATTGGTTAGACACTGATTCACCCCCGCCCCCCTCTCAGTGTCTTTGGGACTGTCATTGAATCTAACAGTTTAATATTTTTTATTTTATTAAATTTTGAAGTCTGACTAGTTATAAATCAGACATAGGTTTAAGTTTGAACGCATAACTTGTTCTATATATATTGAAATTCAGTTTTTTTTTTTTAAGAAAGAAGACATCAATATCTGAGGCATAGATATTTTTAAGAATTTTGTTGAATTAGTTTCCTATTTTTCCCAATGCGTTGAACAGAGAAGTTCATGTTCGGTGAAAAACCAATATTTCATAAAATTAAAAAAATAAGAACATAATAAATTCACAATGTAATAAAATTATACTCGTTGGCAAGCTTGCTCCGAGCACTACCATCTTATATTTTTGGGTTATCAAGATTCTTTTATTTGTGCCTTGAACCAAAGGTCCGAAGGCAAAAATTTCTTAGAACTCCAAAAAAATTGAGGAGAGATCTCTAAAAAGGGGGTTCGAACAAACAGTGGATCGAGCCCCAAGGGGTTTGATCGGATCCCCCTTCACTCGAACCCCATGGGAAAAATAATGACACATACTTTCATGTAATAGTCAGGTTCAAATGAACCTGAACTTTTGTAACTGTCGGCGTTCGTTCAAACCCTAGCCAACCCAATTTTTTTTTTTTTTTTTTACATTTTTGTACAGTCATTTAAATATACATAAGTTTTTTCATTTTTTTATACATAAATGATTAAAACAATTCACATTTTCGGATGAAAGAAGACATTTGAAAGTTATTTTGAGGGCAATAATTTGAAGATATCTGAAGGTTATTTTAAAAGCACGGTGAACAAGAAGAGAAAGAAAAATAAGACTTCAAGGAATTATTCTCCCAAAATGGAACAAAGATACCGAGAATAAAGAAGGCAAAGATATCATGATGCAAGTATGTATTTTTATTTTTATTTCTATTTAATTTTATATGTATTACGTATCAAAAATTATGTTTATTTGTTAGAAATAGTTAAATATTTTTTATCTAGTATTTTTATGAAAATTATTTTAAATAATATTAATTAAATTAAATTAATTTAATTTATATAATAATTCTATCTTAATTAATTCTAAATGATGTTATTTTTATTAAATCAATTAAAAATAGTAGGATTAAAAATAATCTTGTTTTAATTAAAAATAATTATGTTTTAATTTGAAATAATGTGTATTTGCATTTCAAATTCCATTAACTTACTTGTTTTGTAATTGACATTTTATCTCCCCCCTTAAGTCCATTTATAATAGATCATGGTTTTAATTCAAAATTTAGATCTTTAGGACCTCTCTCTTTCCCATTTATAATTTACAATTTATAATTTAATTTAGATAGTCCATAAATATATAATTTAAATTAGATTTTGAAACCATGTGTCTTTATAGTTTAGCAAACACTTCAATTGGTGCTCTAAAATTAACAAACTTGTCTTTTGTGTCTTCAATAATAGGCTCTTTTTGTTTTATCCTTAGAAAAAGGCAATGCCTCCTGAGAAGCTGTTAAGGCTCGGTGAGAGGGAACGACCCAAAGTGGTAACAAGCTAAAGCCAAGCTCTTCCAACCCACTATAAATAAATGTGTTTGTGATGAAAGTTGCAAGCAATGGGTGTTACATGTTGCTATAATGGTGTTATGACTCTCCATAAACCCTATAAAGAACAACCTCTATACACTAGGAGGCCTTCCATTTAATGGAGCGTAACACACTGCTGATTATAGCCACCCGAACAGATACCCTTACTAGACACCTTTTGTGTTAGATGCCAAAAACCTTCTAGTTGTTGGCGTAGGAGGTCGGACCTCTGAGGCAGCTCACATTCTTATGGTTCTTAGTAGAGATACAAAGCTCACCATGGGGAGTTTTCATGGGGATTGGTGCTTGGCTGCCCCAGAGAAGTGAGTGTTGTGCAGGGGAGCTAGTGGGGTCAAGAACCTAAGAATCCGCTTTGAATTGCATAGCTTCGGTTAACCCCCCAAGTGAGATTCAAAAACTATTGTCCCATCCAACCCTACGATTTGTGCTTGCATGATCATAACAATCAAACACTTTCAAACAAACAAACATTTTGTCTTCTTTGTTTTTAAGTGTATACAAAAAAATTTCACATTATACTTGAGTCCCCTTAAAACCTATATTATGTGATACTAGGACCTATTATGTGATATTAAGACCTATTATATGCGATAATACCTATCTTAAATATGACAAAATAGAACCTATTATGACATAATAGGTCTTATTGTGACTTAATAACATGACCACATATGAAAAAACATTTCACATTATATACTTGATGTTGGTATTTTGGTATGGTTTTGTCATTGATGTCAACACCTACTAAATATACCTACTTTGGAGATCCAACAACATTCATCGGCAATCAGTAAACTGTTCAAAACAGTCATCGATATATGGTTAACTAGCAGGATATAATGTTCATCGGTACCTGCATTGACATGGAAGACACTTGGTAATGTCGAAGACATCATGTGGACACTTTTCTTTGAAGTAATAATCATTGGCATATTCTTATTTGCATATTTTCTTTTACCGACAAATAGGTCCAGGTTATCTAGGGTTACACTGACAGGTTTATCTTTTCCAGATCAGCATGGCACGCTATGGAGATGATTTATTATTGTTGTAAATGCATTAAGCCGACATGTTCAATCGGTTATTGCATCAGATATTATATTATTTGTAAAATGTTTTATTGTAATATCTTGTAGAGCTGACCTACTAAAATTGGTCTTAGGGTATGATATAAATGTAAGATCTTATTTGTAAGATCAAGTGTGGAATGTGAAAAAAGATTTAAGGAAGGATATATGCGAGATCAAGCAGAGATATACACGAAGACATCATTTGAAGGTGAAGCTAGGTTTTTGTAGAAGCATATCAGCATTACACCGGTACTGAATCCAGCATATGAAGATGCTATTTTGTGCAGTACATTCTCATTGGATTTAACCGTCCAACTATAGTTAGTGTGACTCCCATTTGTGTTTGAGCAGTGAGCTCTAGGCTGTTGGCCTTTCTGCATGTGCAGACCCCTCTTTGTACACTTACTATCTGCAGTAGTAACATCTGATTGTGGGTAAGGTTTCCCACCATGGTTTTTCCCCTTACAGGGTTTCCACGTACAAATATTTGTGTCATGTGTTGTGGATGGCTTTATGTTTATGTTTCATGCATTAATTCTTACTGGTATAAGCAATTTTCTGTTAACACTGTTTACCGGCATACTTAACTATTTTACTGGTACTAAGCATTAAGTTGGTTAATAAGATTTTGGTTTGAATTTATTAGACAACTGATTCACCCCCCCCTTTCAGTTGTCCCCGGGACCTACAATTGATATCAGAGCCTAGTCCTCTTTTTTTGCAGAAGTTTAACAACTTGAGGAGATCCAATGTCTACTAATTATTTCAGAAAGGATAGTCCTAAACTTGATGGAACCAACTATGGAATATGGAAAATCAGAATGGAGACACATCTGAATTGCATTGGTAAAGACATTTGGGAAGTTACTAAGAATGGTTATATTGCTATTGTAGCTGGTCAGCCTGCTCCTATTACTTTAGCTAAAGATGAAGAAAATGATTGCAAAGCAAGAGAAGCACTTTTGAGCGCATTATCAGATCAACAAATCATGGGGTTCTCAGATAGATCTACTACAAAAGCTATTTGGGATCATTTGGAAACACTGAATGAAGGGGATTCCACAATCAAAATTGCAAAACTTGAAAGCTTCCGAGTCAGGTATGAACATCTGAAAATGGAAGAAGATGAAAGAATTTCTGCTTTTATGGAAAGAGTAAATGAAATTGTTTTAGGTATCAAATGTTGTGGAGGAACCTTGAGTGAAGATGAGATTGTTTCAAAAAATTTAAGAGGTTTGCCACCAGCATATAAAATGAAGGTTACTGCTATTAATGAGTTAAGAACAATGCCTAATACATTAGTAACTTAGGATACATTGATTGGAAAACTTTCAGCTTTTGAAATTGAGGAATTTGGTCCTGTTGCTACTATAAAAACTGATTTGGCCTTCAAAGCATCAACATCATCTGCTCCATCTTTTGATAAATCAGATTGGAGAGCCTTTTATGCAAGAGAACTTGAAGAAACCAGAAAGGAAAATGAAGAGCTTGAAGAACTTGAAGCACTATTTGCAAGAAAAATGCCAAAAGGTCCCATTGGAAGTAAGTATGAAGGTAAAGCACCCTTTAAATGTTTCAACTGCAATAAGATTGGTCATATGGCTTCAAGATGCCCTAATAGACATGCTAGACTAAGAGAAGAAGCTAGAAGGACATACAAACCTAATCCTGAATATCAGAGATACAGATTTAAGAAAAACAAAGATAAATCTTGTTACATTGCTGATGAAGGTGTGACTGATGATTCTGATGAGGATCCAATAGACAACGGATGGGTCTTTGTTGCTATAATAGAAGATCAACCGGTACCTATTGCTCAACCGGTAGAACAAGCCCTAGCAGCTAAAGTTGAATCAAAGGATGAATGGATTATTGACTCAGGATGCTCACATCACATGACTGGAGACAAAGGTAAATTCTTGAACTTTCAAGAATACAATGGAGGTTTAGTAAGATTCGGAGATGACAAAGTCTGTTCAATCAAAGGTAAGGGTTCAATATCTCTTGATGGTAAACATAACACTAACAATGTCTACTATGTTGAAGGATTAAAACATAATCTTTTAAGTGTTGGTCAATTAGTTGAGAAAGGTTTTCAGTTACAATTTAAAAATGGAAAATGCAAAATCATGAATAGAACTGGTTTGGAAATTGCAACCGGTAATCAGACTAGAGGTAATATCTTTCATTTGAATAACAGTGAAAAGGCATGCTTAATTGCTCATATAGATGAAAGTTGGCTATGGCATAAAAGACTATGTCATGTAAATTTTGATTGCACGGTAAAAACAGTACTTCTAAGGCAGTTAGAGATCTACCTAAAATTATTAAACCTCAGAATACAATTTGCAAGGAATGTCAATTTGGAAAACAAGTTAGAGCTAGTTTCAAAAGTATTCTAGAAAAATCCAATAATGCTCTTGATTTAATTCACACTGATTTATGTGGTCTGGCTAGAACTAAAAGCTTACAAGGTGATAGATATTTCATGCTAATTATTGATGATTATTCTAGAATGTGTTGGGTTACTTTTCTCAGAGAAAAATCAGAAGCACTTGGGAAGTTCAAACTATTCAAAGCAATGGTTGAAAATGAAACTGGTAAGAAAATTAAATGTTTAAGATCAGATCAAGGAGGAGAATTCACATCCAGAGATTTTAATACATTCTATGAAGTAAATGGAATCAAAAGACAGTTATCAGCACCTCAGACACCACAACAGAATGGAGTTGTTGAAAGAAAAAATAGAACTATTTTGGATGTAGCAAGAAGTATGTTATCAGAAGCAAATCTACCACATGTGTACTGGAGAGAGGTATTAAGCACTGCTGCCTATACATTCAAGAAAGTTCACATCAAAGGTGAACCGGTAAGACCCCTCATGAACTATGGTTTGGTAATACTCCTACTCTTAAGTATTTCAAATTTTTTGGAAGTAAATGTTATATTAGAAGAGATGAGTATATTGGCAAGTTTGATCCTAGAAGTGATGAAGGAATATTTCTTGGTTATTCATCTAAGAGTAAAGCTTATAGATGCTTTAATAAAAGATTACAAAAAATTGTTGAGAGTATAAATGTAAAGATTGATGAACAATTCAGAGGAACTTCAAGGTATATAGACTTTGAACCGGTAACATAAATTATGACAAATGAACCAATAGTAAATCCACCGGTACATAATGATGATCCAGTTACTTTGATATCATTAGAGGACTCCACAGTAATTGAAAAACAACAACAAACTAAGACACCCCGGTATATAAGACTGAATCATTCTGAAGATCAGATTATTGGAAGCAAATTTAAAGGAGTCATGACAAGAGGAAGATTGGCAAATGAAGAGGTATGTCTTATTTCTCAAATTGAACCATTATCTATCAATGAGGCATGTGAAGATAAATTTTGGATTAAAGCTATGGAAGAAGAATTAGGACAAATTGAGAAAAATAATACTTGGACATTAGTTCCCTGGCCTGAAAATAAAAATGTAATTGGAACCAAATGGGTATTTAGAAACAAACTCAATGAAGATGGTAAGGTTGTCAGGAATAAAGCAAGACTAGTGTGTAAGGGATATTCTCAGAAAGAAGGAGTTGATTACAATGAAACCTTTGCACCGGTAGCCAAAATTGAGGTAGTTAGATTATTCTTGGCCTTTGTAGCTCACAAGGATTACAAAGTTTATCAAATGGATATTAAATGTGCATTTTTGAATGGAGATCTTGAAGAAGAAGTTTATATTGAACAACCTGATGGATTTTCTTTGACAGATAACAATGATATGGTTTGCAGATTAAGAAAAGCTCTGTATGGACTAAAACAAGCTCCAAGAGCCTGGTATGCAAGATTGGATAAGTATCTTTTAAAAATTAGTTTTACTAAAGGAAATGCAGATAGCAATTTATATTACAAAATAACTAATGATGACATCTTGATTATGGAAGTATTTGTTGATGACATAATCTTTGGAGGAGAAGATGGATTATGCAAAGAATTTTCTCTTAAAATCCAACATGAATTTGAAATGTCAATGATTGGAGAAATAAAATTCTTTTTAGGATTGCAGATTTTACAGACTGATAAAGGCATATTTTTGAGTCAATCTAAGTACTTGAAAGAACTACTTAAGAAATTTGGGATGGAAAACTCTAAACCGGTAAGCACACCTATGACTACAAATGATAAATTATCTCGAAGGGATGAATCTACACCTATCAATCCAACTAGATATAAATCTATGATAGGAGGTTTACTGTATTTGACACAAACCAGACCTGATATTATGAATGCAGTATGTATAGTTTCTAGATTTCAGAGTAATCCTAGGGAAAATCTTGAATCAACAGTAAAAATGATTTTCTAGTACTTACAAGGCACAACAAATCTTGGATTATGGTATCCTAAAGATGAAAATTTTGATCTATATGCATACACAAATGCAAATTGGGCAGGAGATGTGGATGATAGAAAAAGCACCACTGGAGGAGCATTCTTTCTTGGAAAGAGATTAGTTTCTTGGTTAAGTAAGAAACAGAGTTGTACATCTTTATCAACAACAGAATCAGTATATGTTGCAGCAACAACAAACTATACACAGGTACTTTAGCTTAAGCAAATGTTGAAAGACATAAAGGTAAAATGCAAGGAACCTATTACTATATATTGTGATAACACTGCAGCAATTGATATATCTAAGAATCTAGTATTACATTCTAAAACAAAACATATTTCTATCAAACTAAATTTTCTAAGGGAAAAAGTTGAAGAAAAGGAAATAAAACTGGTTTATGTGTGTAGCATAGGAAATTAGGAATCATCACAAACAATATAAACATATTAATCATTAGCTCAATCACGAAAGCTCATTGCAACGATCTATCCTAAGCACACTCAATAGAGACATGAAATCAAAACATTCAAAATTAAAGACATATGCAAACCAATGGTAGATTTGAATGCTTCTTCATGCGGCTCCATTGTCCTTCTTTCTTCTCCAAATAGCCTTTTGTTTGTGGATCTCACCTTCAAGTGCACAAACCTAATGTGAAAGCAAGATTGATATTGGCACAAGAATACTAGAAGAAGTGATTATTTCTCATTATCTGATTCTGTGATTATGTGATTGCAAAAGTGATTACCAATTAGCCAAGATTGAAGAAATTCATCCAATTTATAGAAAAATTGGAGAGATGATCAAATTAGCATGATTCAATTCAAATGGAAATTGCAAATCAATTATGTCAATTATGACCAATTATGACAAATTATGCACTTTCTATGCAAAATTTGTTGATTGATAATTTATGACAAATTATGACAACTTCTATGTCAAAAATTGATTGATTGTCAATTATGACAAAATTATGACAAATTGACATGTCATTTCCATGAATTTAGGAGAGAAATAGGAGAGAAATTGAAATTAGGAATTAGAAAATTAGAAAAATAGGAAATGAGGAATTAAGAAATTAGGAATTAGAAAATGAGGAAAATAGAAATTAGGTAAATTAATTAATAATCTTTCATTTATTAATTAATTCACAAAGAGGAATAATTAGCCAATTAAATGATCATTTAATTGTGACAAGAAGACTTAGGATAAATAAATAAATTATTTAATCCTAGAGGAAGAAATGACACACAAGGTTAAATGATTAAATCATGAAACCCTAGAAGATAAATTAGCAATGCGAGAATGACAATTAGGTCTTGATTGAAGATAATTGATATCGATCATGATTCTGATTAAATGATTTGATTGATAAATACGCCAATTGACGAGGAACAATGACTAATTGATCCAAATTGACATAATTGAGACAGACAACGATCGATGACAAATCGATCGCAAAATGAAAAATTTGATAAAAGGACAAGGATCGATGACAAAATAGATTGCAAGACGACAGGATTAAAAATGACCACGATCGATGACAAATCGATCGCAAAATGACAAGATCAAACATGACAACGACCGATGACAAATCGATCGCAAAACGACAAGATTGAAAATGATAAAGATTGATGACAAATCGATAAGATTGATAAGAGGACAAAACCCTAATTAGGATTGACGATGTCCAAAATGATGACAAATTAGCACGCACATTGATGCGATAGGATAAGATCGATCAAAATCATGACTGGATAGTGTTGTCGACAAGACCAAATTTGAGAGCGAGACGAGTGAAGAATGTAGAAGAAAGACTCGATGCTCGCAAATGATAAAGACCAAATGCGTGACATAGGAGAAATGTTAACGCGACGCAAAAACCTAAAATAAGGCAATGCGCAAATGTTAAAGTATGATTCCGCAAGCATTGACTATTTTTAGGTGTCTACAATGTGAATACTAAAGAACAACTTGCAGATATTTTTACAAAACCTTTGCCTAAGGAAAATTTTGGGTATCTTAGAGATCAACTCGAAGTCTTACCTCAACCAGTAGAGAATTAGACAATTGATGATTGTCATCAACCGGCAGAATTAAATGGACAAATCTTTTATTCCGGTATTTGATGAGGAAGCTACTTCTTAGGGGGAGTAGTTGGTATATTGAATTGGTTGGTATTTTGTATGAACTTGACCTTTTGTGACTTTGGCATTTGATGTCAAAGGGGGAGAGATATATGGAAAAACATTAAGGAAAGATATATTGAAAAATGCATTATATTTTTGAGGAGAGATTGGTATGAGAGTTTGGTATAATTACTCCCAGGGGGAGAATTGGTTTCTGTACTTGGCATTTCTGTTTTGGCACTTTGATGGTTTTTCCATCTTGTGTTGCCATCAATGCCAAAGGGGGAGATTGTTGGCATTTTGGAATGGTTTTGTCATTGATGTCAATACCTACTAAATACACCTACTTTGGAGATCCAACAACATTCACCGGCAATCAGTAAACTGTTCAAAACAGTCATCGGTATATGGTTAACCGACAGGATATAATGTTCATCGATACCTGCATTGACATGGAAGACACCTGGTAATGTCGAAGACATCATGTGGACACTTTTCTTTGAAGTAATAATCATTGGCATCTTCTTATTTGCATATTTGCTTTTACTGACAAATAGGTCCAGGTTATCTAGGGTTACACCGGCAGGTTTATCTTTTCCAGATCAGCATGGCATGCTATGGAGATGATTTATTATTGTTGTAAATGCATTAAGCCAACATGTTCAATCGGTTATTGCATCGGATATTATATTATTTGTAAAATGTTTTATTGTAATATCTTGTAGAGTCGACCTACTAAAATTGGTCTTAGGGTATGATATAAATGTAAGATCTTATTTGTAAGATCAAGTGTGGAATGCGAAAAAAGATTTAAGGAAGGATATATGCGAGATCAAGAAAAGATATACACGAAGACATCATTTGAAGGTGAAGCTAGGTTTTTGTAGAAACATATTAGCATTACACCGGTACTGAATCCAGCATATGAAGATGCTATTTTGTGTAGTACATTCTCATTGGATTTAACCATCCAACTGTAGTCAGTGTGACTCCCATTTGTGTTTGAGCAGTGAGCTCTAGGCTGCTGGCCTTTCTGCATGTGCAGACCCCTCTTTGTACACTTACTATCTACAGTAGTAACATCTGATTATAGGTAAGGTTTCCCACCGTGGTTTTTCCCCTTACAGGGTTTCCACGTACAAATATTTGTGTCATGTGTTGTGGATGACTTTATGTTTATGTTTCATGCATTAATTCTTACCGGTATAAGCAATTTTCTATTAACACTGTTTACCGGCATACTTAACTGTTTTACCGGTACTAAGCATTAAGTTGGTTAATAAGATTTTGGTTTGAATTTATTAGACAACTGATTCACCCCCCCCTCTCAGTTGTCCCCGGGACCTACACTTGAGTCTGGGCCTTAAGACCTATGTTTATGAGATATTAGGGCCTATTATGTACATGTGATAAATTAATGACCCATTATCGCATAATTTAGGTCCTAATATCACTTACATAATAGGTCCTAATATTTTCATAATATAGTTATTAAGGGGAGTCAAGTATAATCTGAAATGTTTTTGCATACATGGTTCTAACTTATATCATATTTAAGACCTACTTAATTGCATGCGACAAGTCCTTTAATATCACATAATAGATCTATCTTAAGGGGAGTCAAATATATTAATGTTAAATGTTTTTGCATACGTGGTCATATTAAGTAATAATAAGGCCTATTATGTGATTTTAGGACTTATTATGTGATTATGGGTCTTAAATATGACATACATTTAGAACCTATTATGTCATAATAGGTTCTATTTATATGACTGGACATATGCAAAAACATTTCACATTATACTCAAGAGTCCCTTTAAGACCTATATTATGCAGATATTAGGACCTATTACATGAGATATTAGGAGGTCTATTATGCAACAATAAGTCTTAAATATGACATAATAGTCCACCTATTATGACATAATATTTAGGTCTTACTAAATGACTTGAAAATTTGGTTTCAAATTAAAATTGGAATTTCATTGCATTAAAAATATTCTCTGTCATCTTAAATTATGTGCAGAACGGGCTTGAGAAGAAGAGAGTTCTCAAGCGGGAGTTGAGGCAAAAAAAACCTATTGAAGAACACAATATAGTTGATGAACAAAGGGAGGAGCTTTCCCAAGTTGAACCAATGGAGGTTGAAGGAGCGGGCTCAGGATCCTTACCTCCTACCACCGGTATGGATGAGCATATTATGGATCTAGCTAAATAGGTGAAGAGAAATATTTCTTATAAAAAATTAGATCATTTACTTGAATTGGATGTGGATGAGTTAAAACGTATCAGTGAAGAACCTAGACATATTGAAAGGCGGTCAATGAATAAAAGTGCAAAAGAAATAATGTCTCATTTAAACAATCTTGATACTACACTAGAGAAAGCTCAATTGTTATCAATTGTACTTACTCGTAAAGACTTAATAGATCCACTAAAATTGTTGGGTATAGATACAACAAGTCAAAAGAGGAAAACTTCTCAGCTACAAATATCTATTGTTTATAATGTTAAGAAAGGTTTGCTGGACATTGGTAAAAAATCTCGAACAGTATATAAGACCATTTCAAGAAGAGTGATGTTGACATCTTTGGTAAATGAAAGATTGCGTCAAAAAAGACAATTCTCTTCACTGTCATCTGAGTTTGGTTTTAGTAGAAGAACAATATCAAAATATGTGAAAAGGAGAAAGAGTTTGGATGATACTACCTCAGAAGATAATCGAACAATTATGTGTAGAGCTCCTCGCTCTGATACAATTGAATATGTTGATAGGAATTTCATGACAAGTTTTTGGAATGATAATACTCATTCTTCATTAAAAAGTAGAGATGTTATCAAGAAAAGGATTGGCCCTGATCATTATGATCTCCATGTAAAACATTGGTTAGACACAACAAAACATGAATTGTATGTGTTGTTTATTAAAACAAACCCTCCAATAAATATTGGACAAACCATGTTTGAATGGTTAAGGCCATATTATGTGAAGGTAAACAAAGTCTTCGAAACTTGTCATTGTTGTTATCACATCAAATTTGATCTGTACTATTAGGTGTTTTGAAAGATTAGAGAAGATAGTGATGGTTATGAAAAATCCCCCCCTAAAGGAACAAGTCAATTCATAGCATCTATCTTATGTGATAAATCAGATGATAATGCAACCGGTCAAATAAATTGCATAAAAGGAATTTGTGGAAAATGCGGGGAGTTGGCTAAATTTACTTTGAGAGATGAAGATACTGACATGAGGAAGATGGTAAATTGCAAGAGTTAAAAGTAAAAAAAAATTGAAACAAAATTTGGAAAGGAATCTACAAGGTTAGATTATGTAGAAGAGGAAATACCTATTGGAACATTTATGGAAAATTTTCGTAAGTTGATAAAACCATACATATGCCATGGTTTTTTTTCCAAGTGGCAAGTAGAATAATTAAAAAAATTAAGAGACACTTTCCAACTTGGAACTATTCTATTCGTAGTTGACTTCACAGAAAATTACTCTTTTGCACATCAAAAAGAGATTCAATCAGAGTATTACTTTTCAAAGAAAATCACTATTGTGGTGCATGTGTGTTATTGACATGCACAAATGGATTTGGATGGTGTTTATAGTAAATTTGAAAATTGTTTCATTAAGAAAGAGTACCACTTCTATATCAGTGATGATAAGGAGCTTGACAGACTTTTTGTACAACATTGCTTTGAGAAGTTTTTGAATATTTGAAAGAGAGAGGCATAACAATAGTTAAACATTTTGTTTGGTTTGATGGATGTGCGACACAATTCAAATCTTCGAGGCCATTTTATTCTATATGTAGATATCATCGAATTGACAAAATACCACATGTTTGGAGTTTATTTTAGAGTGGTCATGGAATTGGGGAACATGATGGTGCAAGAGATTGCATCAAACATGCTCTAAGAAAACATCAAATAAATTATAGAGGAGATCGTATAGACGATGTACATGATGTTTTTGAATGGTGTAAGAAACACTTTGTGCAACTTAATTATCTTGGTAAATCATCATCGAGAACATACAAGCCCATTCCATATAGAGTGTTTTGGGAGATAACCGGTACATGTTCTCTTTTAGTGTTTTATTTATTTATTTTTAAATTTTAAAAAATGTTCCTAGTTCAAATGTTTTAATTTAACAACTTGATCTACATGTATGTTCGTGTACACAAATAAATTTTGTAGATGTGGATAGAAGATCAATGCATGGATGCAAGAACATGGAGAGGACAAGATCTTTGCATTGTGTCATGAGTATAGATAATCACCCATGGACATTGTATACTAGGGATTATTCATGTTTTTTTTCTAATTGTATTTTGGAAAACTATGTTGATTGCAAGAACCAAGAGCTTGGATATGTTAATGAATGGAAATTTGTGCCACTAGATATTTCTGACACATACGAGGATTCAAATGAGGATGAAATCTTTGAAGACATTCCTTTGATTTCTGCTGATTATGACCATATTTCAGGATTGATTAGAAAAGGTATATGGTGTACACATATATTTAAATTATATATATATTTGTTACCTTTAAAAAATATTGTGTATGTGTTAGTAAACATATTTGTCACTTCAAACTATTCCACTATGTTCCCAATGGAAGAGTGACAAAAAGTTCCCAACAATTGGATAGATCGTTCATGGAAACACAATCTTCCTCTGCATTTGAGAGGGGCAACTCCCTCGTATGATAGGGATATTTGTACTTTCATGTATAATTAACTTTGAAAAGAAAACGAACAATAAATTTGAATGGATTTAGAGGAAATCTTCACAACAAACATACGATTGCCACTTGCATTCCAACGACTTTTAAACTTGTCACTATCAACTCTAGACTACACATGAGGAGAGAGTGATTCAAAACATTTAATTTGCATAACTCTTACATATTTCAGAGATACCAAAGAAATTTGTAACGTTATATGACCTTTGTCTTCATGAAACTGGGAAAGTAATTTGTAGGCTTTCTATTGCAATATCACATGATAATCACATAACATCAAGCAAATGAACACTTAACAATCATAGGAGCACTCCCAATCTGTCTTGTATTAAAAAATGATGAAATAATACAATTCAAAAAATTTCAGTTGTCCCCAAAATCATAAAATCCCCAAAAAGTCCTTCTATCATATACCTTTCTAATATTTATAGCCTCTCAAAATAACTACCTCATAACTAACTTGATAGTGAGTTAAAAACTAACTCATTTATGTGCAAATTACAATGAGTTAATAACAAGCATATTTATGTGCAGAAAAAGCCGACTTATTAACCTTGACTCTATGAGATAGAAATTTACAACTTATACAATGAAACTACAAATAAACTCAAGACTAACAAGGCATCACACAACAAAATAAAATAGAAAAAGATGTGAACATGGTATTACTTTTCAATATCCCAAAAATCATGCTAGCTGATTATTTCTTCTGTAGAATTGGTGTTTCGGACTTGAATGACTTGTACCCATTGAGCGCGTCCACCATGAAATTGTACCTAGGACTAATCACATTATCCATTTTTAGTTTAGCAGTTGCTTGGTTATCCTGAATGTTAACCAAATCCTGATAATATGAAGGCATGCCACAAGCATCTAAAGACACTAAAACAACACCGAGTCTCTTCATTCTACTTGCATCTGACACCTTTGCATTTGCTAATTCAGTATTAATTCTTTCATGAAACTTTCTTAAGAGAAGTTGACTATCCATTTGCTGAAATTGCTCTTTTACTGATACATCACCAATGATATTCATTATATCTTCTATTATCTTCATCTTTGTTTGTTCACAAGCTATCAAGAGTTTTTTATACTCATCCAAGCATTGCTTAATATTCTCCAATTTCCAGCTTATACTTTTGCACCATGTATCAGATTGATTTTCTTCTTTATTAGAGAAAACCTTCTTGGTAATGAGTACATTCATATCTACTTTTGCTATCTTCTGGAATTCCTTCAAAGTATCTTGACAAGACATTTCATGTTCTTTAGCATTCTTCAATTCTACTACAATCTCATGTTCCTATGCATCCAATTTTATATGAATATCCTTGGTCTTCTCAATAAAATCTCGTGTTTCAAATTTCATTTGATTAATCCACTCTTCTAGCATTGTGCTTTGTTTCTTACATTTGTGTATATCTCCCATCACCTTCTTCTCAATAATTTCTCCGGTATGCACTAATGTTGAAGTTGAGGCCCACTCCAATTGTGTATCTGAAGAATCCACAACAGATTTGATGTAGGATGAAAGAACCTGAATTTGTTGCTTTCGTTGGTCCTTTGTTTCCCTATCCTTGTTTGCTTTGCAAATGAGAATAGTTGCTGAAATTCGAAAATTATGAACAACTTCCCCATGAGTTGTAGGACCTAGATCCACTTGTGTGATGTTAAAATCTGCCTCACTAGCTTCATTTGCATCTTTTTCAACAATGAGCTGAGCTACTTCAGCACACAAATTTTGTGATGATGGATTAATTCCCAATCTGGATGCAACTTTGGTTTTCTTGGGTTTGGATATCCTATGAAGTACATTTTCAAATGCATCAAAACTAGGAGTTACCGGCTGAACATTCCTCTTCTTATTCTACAAACTTTGTTGTAACCAGAATGATGAAGATGATAGAAATGATTCTTTATTGCTCACATATGCAAAGGTTAAAGATGTTAAATTATTTGGGCAAAACAGAGATTGGATTTTAGCATCATTCATTTTAGCTTCTTCATGAATAATATAATCACCATGTTGAGGAGATGAAATAATGATAGATGGTGAGGTGGAAATAATTTGTTGACTTTCAATATTGGGAGGGTGTTGAGGTGAAACACTTCCAACTCATCTTCAAGTTCTTGGACAAGATTCATTGTTTTTCCTTTTGTCTTCGATCTCTTTTTCTTAATGATAGTACTAACTTTACATGCCTTGGCAAGATCCTTCCCTTTTTTTGGATCTTCTCCATCATCACCTCCTTTGGAAATATTTTGGTGTGGACCCATTCTTGGGTTAGATCTTTGTGAATTAGCTAGAATGGAAGAAATTGCATGCGCTCCATTTCTATCCTTTGAAAAATTAGCTTTATTTGAAGGTCTAGTTGTCATAGACTCAATCCTGTTACTTTTAACCCATTCAAGGGTCCTTTGAATCACATAAGCTGATCTTTCTTGAATACTTCTTATTTCTAAAATTGACCAATTGATGGGTGGAAATGGAAGAAGTTGAATCCTTTCAAGGTAAAAACCATCGATCAAATCAGATTCATCATCCTCAATGCCATTCACATTTATTTCAATTCTATAGTCAATTATCTGTTTGATAGAAAATCTCATCGATTCCCTTTTCCACACTTCAAAATCATCTTCGTAGTCTTGCCAAAAATATTCTATATCAGGAAAGTGTTCAAATCCAGCACCGAGCTCTAACTCTCTTATAGCATATCCTTTCTATCAAAGGGAAATCTCATTTCATAAGGATAGAGGTGAATCTTTTCTATAGACCTCTTGATACTTTGAGCATCTGAATGGCTCTCACAGCTATAATAACCAAGTCCAATGGGAAAAGAAATGATACCCTTTCTTTTATTCTGACAAATTTTGTTGACTTGTGCAATTTGTCGGCATACCTCGATGAGGATCAACTTATCTTCAACAAACCTTGTCAACATGAGAAGGAAGCCATCATAATCTCCTATCTGAATGTATGTGAACTTCAAAAACTGTATAAAGTAACTACCATATTTCTAAATCAATGTTGCTTCTTTTGAGGATATTCTGAGTCCAATATTTCCCTATAGTTCTCTTACTATCAACATAGTGAAAGCATCATTAATCCTCCTGAAGTGATGATAACTTTCCTCCAACTACAATTGTGGATGATAATTGTAAATCTGGGTTGCATCATCATAAATTCCTTCAACATTCAATCATGGCCATTTCTTCATCCCATCAATGGCATAGAAGAGGTACGATGCCATGTAGAAGTTATGATTGTCCTTTAGTTTGAGTAACTGATCGCAAAGATTATCACTAATAAACTTGGACGAATTAATAAATTGTATGCCCTCACATATGATATTAATGAGAAAGAACATCCATCCCTCCAAGTCATTTGAGTCTTCATTTCCTATGACCCAATTCAAGAAAATAACCATATTAGCGATATCTTCCAGCAGCAGAGACCTGTGAATTATTTTAGGTAGCTATATTTTTCCTTTCCTTGGTTTTGCTAACCACTTCCTGACTATGTTATTCAAACACTGGGTTTCATTATTGATAAAATAATTTTCTGCATATTCCGTGTTTATCTTCGTGAACTGATCTTTGAAAGGTAACCTGAAGGCTATAGCAATGGAGATTGGATCAAGTTCGGCGACTATGTTACCTTCTACCATCCTAATTCCTTTTGGTGCTGGATTGAATGCTTTCATGCATTCTCAAAACAATTCTGGACATTGCACCGATGTGGGATATCCTACTACATGAGCTAATCCGTTGTCTAATAACCTCTGAGTTGTCAAAGTTCTATCTTCCCTTTTTATTGATTTCTAGAAGTATGTAAGGCTTACATTTCCCAACTTGGTATCCCCAATATCTAAAAGTGAACATTTGAGAATGGGAGCATAATCGGGGCTATGGAACTTGTATTTCAATATGTCAAATAAAAATAATACACTCACAACTCTATTTTAATGAACATCCGCAACTTTGCCAAAACAATTTATATACTTTATCTTTATATTGAAAATCCTCCAATATCTAGACATTCCTAATTATAGCTTGCGGCATAAATCCTGGTCTGATTATCAATAGTAGCTTGTGATTCTTGCAAGAGACAAGTTTACATTCTTTTAAGGCATTTTATCAAGCATTTTAGGAGAATCGCCTATACCTCTGTATCGTGTGACATTTCCTATGCTTCTACCATGATTTGCAATTCACGGCTACTAGAGCAGTTATATCTATAACATCTGATAGAAATCCTCTATCTTTGCAGTTTGACCTTATGTATATCTTGCGGTCATTGCATGAAATGTGAACATCTTCCTTAATGCATTTAGTCAAACAATTCATATGTCGTATCTGAGCCTTTCCATTATTGCATGTTACGTGTTATACTATCAAATACTCCACATTCTACCTTGTTTTCTGTCAAACAAATAATGCATGTTGTCTATGCATTACGAGTTGCATCCATGAGTACCAGATTGGCTGTGATTCTAACTATGTTTTAACAAATCTCCATTTATTAATCGTGAAATTCATGCTTTACACTTGCCAATACATCAGTTTAGAGAATTATGTCAAACAGTTTGCTAAATGTCTATGCTTCACGACATATAGACCATGCTGCCCATAATGCTATGTAGAATAGTTCACATGCCAACACTATGCTCCCATTCTCTTTGGATTTTTCCTCTAAACCATATGACATTTCTTCAAGGCATCCGGTCAAACAATCCACATGCCGTGACAAGGCTTTCTTCATCACATATGCACTTTTGTTGCAGTATCAACATGGCATTGGATGACCATAGCCGGTGAGGAGAATGGAGCTTGCAGCAAAGTTAACTGGGTGTTACTTCTGCGTGCCTGCATACCATGATGAGGTGACATATGCTTGAGGCCTTTTGTTAGACAATTTACAAGATCTCTATGCTTCACGTTCTGCACGCAAGTCTACCAAAGTAGTTACAACTACCGGCTAGCAAAACTATTCTAACCTTTACACTTTGATAAGTGCCTGAGACAATTTGGTGCATATCCTATGATCATTTAAATTGGTGCATAAAGTGAAATCATGAATTCTATGAGGTGACACTTGCCTGTTAGTATCAATTACAAATACACCTCTTCTGCGATGTATGGCTTATTTACACTTACCATATTCTGCAATCATATGCATTAAACTTTATTAATTACAACCTCTGATGTAATTTGATGTAGTTCATCTATCTTTATCCAAGAAGGAAAATATGTTGTGTGAGGGTGCGAGGTTGAATTCATCAGACTAATTTCTACAAATCTTCACTGTGTGCAAACAATTCATGCGCCCTGACTACACCTCTCACACTTTTGTATTCATATCCACAATTCACGACATGTATGTGCTTCCATTCCACAATTATGTTTTCCAGTGCTTGCCTTGATGGATGTCCATACTGATGTTTCAAGGCTCTCATTTGTTCAAATTGGGATGATGCAACTAAAGTTTGCAGAAGATTTCATTAACTTTACCAGCTACAATCACTTGGAATTTTCTAAAATCAAGTGAAATACATTATGTGTCTATTCTCCCATTACTACAACCACAAGATGAAAACCTCTTTCTTTTCATTACATATGTTGAACATTCATAACTTGGAGTTTGAAGCTCTTTCCTTTCCTTTTTTTATTCTTTATCTTTGCTAAAATTTATGGAAGAGGTTAAGAATTCTCAAAAACTGAGCATTTCTAACCTTCTTGACAAAGTGGGGCCCGCAAGGTTAATAAATGAGGTTAGAAACACTCAATTTTTTAGCATTCCTAACCTTTTTTGAAAGGTTATCAATATGGGTTAAGAATGTTCAAAAACTAAGCATTTCTAACCATCTTGGAAAAAGGTTAAGAAATGAGGTTAAGAATGCTAAAAAACTAAGCATTTCTAACATTCTACTCCAAAGACTGTGATTTTGACCTCAGAAACCATTGATCATGAAGGGGGATCAAGGAGGAATGCAAATGATGTTTTTAAAGAAATTTTTACCGCAACTGACCAAACATATTAAAATAATTTAAAATATTAAATTATTATTTGTGAAATAATTTAAATATTTTACATTTATTGCTTTGGCTGGAGAAAAATGACATAACTTTCAAACGGTAGGGAGTTAGATCCTGAAATTTGAAAAACGCTTCAATGGTAAGGAAATAGGTCCACAAAATTATTTACACCTCATGATGAATCCTAGGATGAGATATTGTAATCATTTTGGGGCAACAGACACCAAAAATTGAAAGTTTAAAATATGACAAAGTATGAACTGGGTTTAGGTGTAAGTTGGCCACGTAATACAAAATGAGGCTTAGATCCTAACTGTTAACTGATTTGCTTCAATTCATTTTAATTCTCAAAAACCTTTCATTCTTCATATTTTGGCTAGTAATGACCTTGGACGATGCATTACTTATGCATAATACCCATTGGACCTTTTCTCGACATTGAGACTAATTTGGTGTTCAATTTAAAATGCATGCCAAATGTGGGGGCAACAGTTGGCTCTGACTGGGGACAAGGACTGCAAAGGACATAGGATGAACCCAAATCTCTGCTTTTGCAAACTAGTGCACAATTCATTGGGTCAGAGTCTAAAGAGACGAAAGACAAAAACATGCAGAAGATAGGAAGGACAAAAACATGAAGCAAAAGAAAGTCCTTCACTACACAACAAAATTGGGACAAAGACAAAAACCTTGTTTATCTTATGTATATGGACGAATGACAATCCGCCCTACTAATTGTAAATTTTCAAATGTTGCTTGCTATAAGGAAGGGGCAACTGTTTTCCATCCATATATGCCAAGTAGAATGAATTCTCACCGCAAACCTGCCTGATTTGAAAAGACCCTGTCCAAAGCGAATCAAACTTACCATGCATTTCCTTTGGCTCTCTTCTTTTATCCCATAATAAAACCAAGTCACCAACACAGAATGATCTTTCTCTTGCTCTTCTATCAAATAATTCCTTAACTTGCATTTGATGTTCTGTAATTCTATCGACCACTACCTCTCTTTACTGTTCCATCTTGGTCAAATACATCACTCACTTTTCTAATGCATCTTTGAATTCATAATTCTCCAAAAATTCCTACAATTTGAGAAAAGATAACTCCAAAGGAATAGGCAACTTTGCTTCTATTCCATAAACTATTTCAAAAGGAGATAACCTGATAGCTCTCTTCTTTGTGGTGCGCTCAACCCATAATGCCTCATACAAATGTTTGTGCCATGTCCTTTGATTTTCATCAACTAGCTTCCGGAGAATGGTAATAATATTCTTATTACTGGCTTCAGCTTGACCATTCCCTTGTGGGTAATAGTCAGATGCATGAGAGAGAATAATTCTATATTTGTAGCAAAAAGAGGATATCTCATAGGAAGAGAAATTGGTAGCATTATCATTGACAATCTTATGTGGGACTCCATATCTTACTAAGATGTTTTGCTTGATGAAGTCACAAACTACCCCCGATGTTATTTATTTCACTAGAATAGCCTCGACCCACTTAGTAAAATAATCCATAGCTAACAGGATATGAGTGTGATTTGCACTAGAGTGAGGATGAATAGGACTGATGAAATCCAAACCCCATTGTTGAAAAGGCTCCTCTATGATTACTGGCTTTAATGGCAAAGCAACAAGTTGTACTTTTCCTTTAAACTGTTGACATGTATCACATTTCTTCACCCACTCATCAACATCCCTTAACATCCTGAGATAATAGTAACAATTTCTTAGTATCTTGTATGTCATTACTGAGGAAGAGAAATCCCCACTACATGCTTCATTATGAAAGAGCTTAAGAAGTTTCTCTCTTTTCTCTTTATCCACACATCTCAGGAAAGTACCATCTATTCCCTTTTTGTGTAGGATATCACCCCAGATAATATATTTAGCTCCCTTCAACTTGATGGTCCATTTCTCTTTAAAGGTGAGGTAAGCCGAACATTTTCCCTATGTGAGAAAGTAGGCTATATTAGTGAACCAATCATCTTTTGTGCTAATAAACAAAACTAAAGGCAATTCAGACTCTGAAACAACTTCTCCTTTAACTTCTCCTTCTGATGTATTTTCAGCCAACAACTTGCATAATCCTCGCCCTTAGACAAGCTTGGTAGGTTTGATGTCAATATCATACTCCTGAACCTTCACAATCCAAGAAGCTCTCTTGCTCAATCCAATCTCCTATTGAGTAAGAATTGTCTTCACAACAGTATCTGGAACATATGAATTAGAGTGTGAATTCAAGATGTAGAAAAGAAATTGTTTTACAGCCTTCTCCACCACAAAAGCTTTCTTTTCAACAACAAAATACTTTAGTTCGTGTTTCTTTAAATGAATGCTCATGGAATCTATTGGCACCTCAACATTATCATTATAATTTTGAGTTAAGATTGCAAACAATGTGGAATCTAAAGCATAGTAGTAAACATTGAAATCATTGTTGAAGTCTGGATACATCAACATGGGCGCATCTGCTATAGCTAACTTGATTTGATTGAATGATTTATTTCCTTCCTCTGACCATTTGAAAACCACATTACCTTTCATCATCTCAAAAATTGATTTTGTGATCTCGAAAAAATTTGGGATGAATTTCCTTATGAAATTGATTTGGCCAAAGAATGATCAAACTCCAAGCTTACTAGAAGGTAACTGCAACTGCTGAATAGCTTTAACCCACTCGGGATCAATGTGAATCCCTTCCTTTGCAACGATATGACCCAACAATTTTCCTTCAGTCACTCCAAAAATTGATCTTCAGATTCAATGAGATTCCTTTCTGCCTACATCACTACAACACACATTCAAGATGATATGCATGCTCTTCTTGTTTGTTGGAAAAGACACTTAAGTCATCCAAATAAACAACAACAATCTTATTTCTTAAATCACCAAAGGAAAGATCCATGGCACACTGAAAAGTGGCACCAACATTAATCAAACCAAAAGGCATTCAGTTGTAAGCAAAGGTTCCCCATGGAGTAGTAAAAGCAGTCTTGTACTGATCCTCTTGATCCACACTGATCTGATTATAACCCAAAAAACCATCAAGCATGGACATCATTTTAGATCCAGAAATAGTTTGAAGAAGATGATCCATGACTGGAAGAGGATAATTATCTTTAAGGGATGCTTGATTTAGATTGCGAAAATCAACACAAATTGTAATCTCCCCATTTTTCTTTCTAATAGGAACTATGTTCGCCACCCATGTAGAATGGTGAATTGGATAAATTATTTTTGCCTTTAGCATTTTATCCACCTCTACAAAAATTGCATCTGATATCTTTGGATTGAATTGACTTTGTCTTTGTCTAAAAGGAATTGAATTAGATTTGAGAGAAATTTGATGCTTGAATTCACCATTCATAAATTCTTTAAGATCATCACAGCACCATGTGAAAACATCGATGTATCTTGTGAGTAGATCAATGAATATCTTCCTTTCCTTGTGTGTAAGATGTTTCCCAATCAAAACAACTTTGGGATCATTTTCAAGACCTATGTCTACCTTCTCAACCTCTAAAGATCCTGAGGACTTTTGTTCACTTTTCTTCTTCACAAATTGATCATGTTTATCAAACAAACTTTCGAGAGAAACCAAGCCTTTAGGAATGGTATTACCTTTAAGCTGCAAAATTTCAGGTTCCTTTTCCTCATCTTTAGTAGTCTATTGACTAGTTGAAGGTAGGTTCCCATCAAAAGACAAATTGGAAAAAGTTTCCCTCCCTTCCGAGAATGAAATGATATGTTTATCATCATTGAAGACTTGCCAATTTTGACTATTGTTTGGCACATTAGGTTGATAGATCATCTCTACAACATAGACATCCTTACCAAATTTGGGATGAGGAACTAATAAAGAATCCGAGACAGCAAGAGAATATACCTTTGTATTCTGTTCTCTTGGAATGGATTGTATGGAAAAAGTATCAAAACCTTCGATCTCATCCCACACTTTATTTCCATATCATCTTAGCCTCTTGTTCTTGCTCTGGTATGTATTATTTCTTGATTTACAATCAATTCAGAATCCCCATGACTAGCAACTTCTTGATTCCTTTATCCTTAGCAAAATCCATCCCTAAGAGAAGAGCCTCATACTCTGCAGTATTGTTTATAGTATCAAATGCAAGTTTATAAGATTTAGCAAACTTCTCATCAAAAGGGGAAATCAACACCACTCCTGCACCTGAACCGGAAGATGAGGAGCTTCCATCAAATTTCATTCTCCTTAGTTCGGAAGATATATCAGGAACAAGGACTTCCAGAACATTTTTTTCTTTTGATGATATCATATAAGTACCCAAACCAGTTTCAACATAAAATATTTTTGCCCTTGGAGCATCAAACTTAAGGACTGTATATTTTTCTTTAGGCTCAGGATTTAATCTAACTTTCTTGTTACCTAAAGTTATCAAATCATGGGACCAATCTAATTGAATTTCACCACCTAGGGCTTTACAAAAAATATGACTTAAGTGCATTCCATAACTAGATGGAATATCGACAACCAGGATATTAAGTTTCAACTTCTTTTGGGGATGAGCAGCTAAGGCAACTTGAGCATCTTTGATTTGGCCAACAAGAGGAACTTGTTTAGACTCCATTGAAAACACTTTACCGGTTGGTATTTTCAAAGATAAACCTAATGCTTGAGAAACTTTTGAAGGCATGACACTATCAGATGTGCCAGAATCAATAATACAATTACTTAACTTACAACCAACTATATACAAGGATATATAGAAAGGATCAGGCTTATCAGAAAAGGAAGCAGCAACAAGGGATGATCCCTTTGCAATAGATATCTCTAGATCATCATCATCAAAGTTCTCACCTGATTCTTGATGTATATCAGAATGAGACTGCTTAAGATCCTTTTTGATACAATGCACAAATTTATCCAACTGCTACAGATTCTTCTTGAGATACTCAAACTAAGAAATTTGCACCTTGGTCTTTTTATAATGTTCTAGAAAATCAAAAGAATCTTCAATGGACAGTTCCCTGTGATCAATAGCTTTGTCAGCTTTGCTTGATGATCTTGTTTCTTCTTTTTTTTTCTTCCTAGATAAGATTCGCTTAGGAATATCTTCCATTTCTTTATCTTTGGTAGCAGTTTTAGCTTTTTCCTCTAGTTTTTGGTGCCAATTCTTTGTAAAGACATTACAAGAATGATTGTCAATGTCACTCTCTTTCTCATCTTCCTCACCAAACTTATATTCTAAAAAGTTAATTGTGGATGAACCAAACTGCTGATCAGTTTCATCTTCAATATATTCTTCAATCTTTTCACTGGTTTGATTCATCTGCATAAACTGAGTCATTTCAGGGCATGAAGTTCCATCATGATCTGTTGTGAGGTGAAAGTCACACATTGCAGTAGTTTGGTGATTACTTGTGGATGGATGTTCAATGGCCAACCTTGGTGTTGGGGTAGGGAGCTTTGGTTGCCAATTTTGTTGATAAGGAATATAATTTCTCGTAGGAATATCTTGATACAAAGGTGGTGGATTTTGTGGCAACTATTTCCTCAACTGGAGCAAATCATTGGCTAACTTTTGAACCATTGGATTAGTGGTTATAGGGTTGACTTGCTACTTCTTTCCTTTTTGCAATTCCTTATTCCATTTTCCTACACTCAACAAGTCATCTTCAACCTCAATAGCTAGCCTTTGTGGTGCTACACGATCAACAACTCGTCCTCGCCTTATTTGGAAACTTATATCAGGAGGTTGTGCACTAATAAAGAAACACTTTTGATTTTCCTCTGTGGGTCTCTTATCAACTGCAAGTCTATTGACAAGTTTGTTGAAATTTGCCACAAATTCTCTCTTAGGTTCATGCACTTCTTTCTTCATCTGAGTCAACTGTGCAAGAAGCAAGTGCCCATCATCGACAATTTTGAACCTGTCTTCAAATTTTTGTATTAGAGTCGCCCAATTATTAATAGAACCTATTGAGAGCTAATTAAACCATTCAGCTACAACATCGATAAGAGTCTCAACAAAGAGTCGAATAGAAATATCTTCGTATTGAACTCCAAGGATTGTACATGCGGTAAAGAAAGCACTGATGTGATCTTCTGCAGAAACTTTTCCATCTCTTGAAAATTTTGGAAGATTCTTTCTTGAGCCACTTGGCAAGTCATGTAACTAATTTCCCAAAGCCAAAGGACCTATGGTAGCGCCCCAGGGAACTGGTGGAGGATTTTGTTGCATGATTGGTTGTATAAAATTGATAACAAGAGTAGGAAGTAAGGTTAAAGCTTGAAAAGATGGTGAATATATACTTGCTTTCTTTGGAGAAGAAGGTCTACTAGTAGACTTGACTTTCTTTTTATGTGATATGAAAGGTGATGAAAAGTTGATCTTATTTAGTTCAACAAAATTAGGATCAACAAGTCCCTTACTCCTATCACCTCTAGTATATCTTTTGCTTGCCAGTGTACTTATTGATTATTTTGCTCTAGCTGATCTTGTATGTGCTGACAATTTTGCCTATTGCACCTTGGAATTACAACGATTCTTTCAATTATGATCAACTCTTGTCCAATAGGTACTCCCTTGAGAAGGTCACCAAATTTTCCTTCATCAACCAACACTTGATGTACTAGCTAATATTCTTGATCACTTTTATGACTCTTCCACGTGATCCTATTGAATTGTAATATCATGTCTTCTTGTTCAGCTTGCACCTGATTAAGATTTGGTTGTAGGAAAGGAGGGTTATGATGATTCAGGACCATAACTAGTCACAAACACAATATCTTATCTTTTGGGTTGTCTTTGAATTTGATGTTGATTAAATTCAATAACTGGGTTTATTCCTAGGAACACAAGAGGAAATGTTTCAACTGCTCTTTCGAACACCACCACTAGATTTCTAGGTTTGTTGTGTTCTTCTTCCAGCATTAAGTTTACTCTCTCGTATTTGGCCCAATTTCTTCTATTTCTCCAGGCTAAAGTATCCAGCTGTGACAATATATTTCTTGCTCATCTTGAACCCAATTATCGGTTGCAATACAGGAAACACATTTTCATGCGGAAGAACCATCTTTCTTCATGGAAGGCTATAAGAAAGAAAATATCAAGGCGACCGTCTTCTCATTTCGAACCCAACAAAGTTGCCAAAAATCTGTTAGTAAACAGATTTGTCACTTCAAAATATTCTTCTATGTGCCTAATGGGAGAGTGACAAAAAGTTCCCAACTGTTGGATAAATCGTTTATGGAAACACGATCTTCCTCTGCATTTGAGAGGTGTAGCTCCCTCATATGATAGGTATATTTGTATTTTCACGTATAATTAACTTTGAAAAGAAAATGAACAATAACTTTGAATGGATTTAGAGGAAATATTCATAACAAACATATGATTGCCACTTGGATTCCATCAACTTTTAAACTTGTCACTATCAACTCTAGACTATGCATGAGGAGAGAGTGATACAAAACATTTAATTTGCATAACGCTTACATATTTCAGAGATACAAAAGAAATTTGTAACGTTATATGACCTTTGTCTTCATGAAACTGGGAAAGTAATTTGCAGGCTTTCTATTGCAATATCACATGATAATCACATAACACCAAGCAAATGAATACTTAACAATCATAGGAGCACTCCCAATCTACCTTGTATTAAAAAATGATAAAATAATACAATTCAAAAATTTTAGTTGTCCCCAAAATCATAAAATCCCCAAAAATTCCTTCTATCATCTACCTTTCTAATATTTATAGCATCTCAAAATAACTACCTCATAACTAACTTGATCCTGAACTAAAAATTAACTCATTTATGCACGAATTACAATGAGTTAATAACTAGCATATTTATGCGCAGAAAAAGTCAACTTATTAACCGTGACTCTATGAGATAGAAATTTACAACTTATACAATGAAACCAAAAATAAAATCAAGACTAACCAGGCATCACACAACAAAATAAAGTACACAAAGATGTGAACATGGTATTACTTTTCAATATCTCGAAAATCATGCTAGTTGATTATTTGTTCTGTTGAATTGGTGGTTTTGCCTTGAATGACTTGTATTCTTTGAGCGCATCCACAATGAACTTGTACCTGGGAATGATCACATTATCTATTTTTAGTTTAGAAGTTGCTTGGTTATCTTGAATGTTAATGAAATCTTGATAATATGAAGGCATGCCACAAGCATCTAAAGTAACTAAAACAACACTGAGTCTCTTCATTCTATTTGCATTTGACACCTGTGCATCTACTAATTCAGTATTAATTTTTTCGTGAAACTTGCTTAAGAGCAGTTGACTGTCCATTTTCTAAAAGTGCTCTTTTATTGATACATCACCAATGATATTCATTTTATATTCTATTATCTTCATCTTTGTTTGATCACAAGCTATCAAGAGTTTTTGATACTCATCCAAGTATTGCTTAATATTCTCCAATTTCCAACTTATACTTTTGCACCATGTATTGGATTGATTTTCTTCTTTATGAGAGAAAACCTTCTCGGCAATGAGTACATCCATATCTTCTTTTGCTATCTTATGGAATTCCTTCAAAGTATCTTGCCAATACATTTCTTGTTCTTTAGCATTCTTCAATCTTGCTGCAATCTCCTATTCATGTGCATCCAATTTTATATGAATATCCTTGGCCTTCTCAATAAAATCTTGTGTTTAAGACTTCATTTGATTAATATACTCTTCTAGCATTCAGCTCTATTTCTTGTATTTATGTATATCTTCCATCACCTTCTTCTCAATAATTTCTCTGGTATGCACTAATGTTGAAGTTGAGGCCGACTCCAATTGTGTATCTGAAGAATCCACAATAGATTTGATGTAGGATGAAAGAACCTGAATTTGTTGCTTTAGTTGATCCTTTGTTTCCCTATCCTTATTTTCTTTGTCAACGAGAATAGCTGCTAAAATTTGAAAATTATGGACAACTTCCTCGTGAGTTGTAGGACCTAGATCCACCAGTGTCATGTTAAAATATGCCTCACTAGCTTCACTTACATCTTTTTAAACAATGGGTTGAGATACTTCAACACACAAATTTCCTGTTGATGGATTAATTTTGAATCTCAATGCAACTTTAGTTTTCTTGGGTTTGGCTATCCTATGAAGTACATTTGCAACTGCATCAAAACTAGGAGTTACCAGCTAAATATTCCTCTTCTTATTCAACAAACTCTGTTGTAACCAGAATGATGAAGATGATAGCAACGATTCTTGATTTCTCACATATGCAGAGGTTAAAGATGTTAAATTATTTGGGAAAAATAGAGATCGGATTTCAACATCATTCATTTTAGCTTCTTCATTAATAACAAAATCACCATGTTGAGAAGATGAAATAATGATAGATCGTGCGACAGAAATAATTTGTTGACTTTCAATATTGGGAGGGTGTTGAAGTGAAACACTTTCCAACTCATCTTCAAGTTCTTGGACAAGATTCACTATTTTTCCTTTTATCTTCGATCTCTTTTTTTAATGACAGTACTAACTTCATATGCCTTGGAAAGATCCTCCCCTTTTTCTGGATCTTCTCCATCATCACCTCCTTTGGAAATATTTTGGTGTGGACCCATTCCTGGGTTAGATCTTTGAGAATTAGCTATAATGGAAGAAATTCCCGATGCTCCATTTCTATCCTTTGAGGAATTAGCTTTATTTGAAGGTCTAGTTGTCGTGGACTCAATCTTGTTACTTTTAACCCATTCAAGGGTCCTTTGAATCACATAAGTTGATCTTTCTTGAATACTTCTTATTTCAAAAATTGACCAATTGATGGGTGGAAGTGGAAGAAGTTGAATACTTTCAAAGTAAAAAAAATCGCTTAAATCAAATTCATCATCCTCAATGCCATTCACATGTATTTCAATTCTATAGTCAATTATTTGTTTGATAGAAAATCTCATCAAGTCCCTTTTTCACACTTCAAAATCATCTTCGCAGTCTTGCCAAAAATCTTCTATATCAAGAAAGTGTTCAAATATGCCACCGAGCTCTAACTCTCCTATAGCATATCCTTTTCTATCAAAGGGAAATCTCATTTCATAAGGATACAGGTGAATCTTTTCTATAGACCTCTCGGTACTTTGAGCATTTGAATGGCTCTCACAGCTATAATAACCAAGTCCAATGGGAAAAGAAATGATACCCTTTCTTTTATTCTGGCAAATTTTGTTGACTTGTGCAATCTGTCGGCATACCTCGATGAGGATCAACTTATCTTCAACAGACCTTGGCAACGTGAAAGGATAGCTATCATAACCTCCTATCCGAATGTATGTGAACTTCGGAAACTATATAAAGTAACTATTTCTGAATCAATGCTGCTGCTTCTGAGGATATTTTGAGTCCAATATTTCCCTGTAGTTCTCTTACTGTCAACATAGTGAAAGTATCATTAATCCTCCTTAAGTGATGATAAGTTTCCTCCAACAGAAATTGTGGATGATAATTGTAAATCTGGGTCGCATTATCATAAATTCCTTGAACATTCAATCCTGGTCATTTCTTCATCCCAACAATGGCATAGAAGAGGTACGATGTCATGTAGAAGTTATGATTCTCCTTTAGTTTGAGTAATTGATCACAAAGATTATCACTAATAAACTCGACCCAATTAATAAATTGTATGCCCTCACATATGATATTAATGAACAAGAACATCCACCCCTCCAAGTCATTTGAGTTTTCATTTCCTATGACCTGATTCAAGAAAATAACCATATTAGCGATATCTTCCATCAACAGAGACCTGTGAATTATTTTACGAAGCTTTGTTTTTCCTTTCCTTGGTTTCGCTAAGCACTTCCCGGCTATGTTATTTAAACACTGGGTTTCATTATTGATAAAATAATTTTATGCATATTCCCTGTTTATCTCCGTGAACTGATCTCTAAAAGGTAACCTGAAGGTTACAGCAATGGAGACTGGATCAAGTTTGGCGACTACGTTACCTTCTGCCATCCTAATTTCTTTTGTATCTAGATTAAATGCTTTCATGCATTCCAAAACTAATTTCGGACATTGCACTGATGTGGGATATCCTACTACATGAGCTAATCCATTGTCTAATAACCTATGAGCTATCAAAGTTCTATCTTCCCTTTCCATTCATTTCCAGAAGTCTGCAAGGCTTACATTTCCCAACTTGGTATCCCCAATATCTGAAAGTGACCATTTGAGAATGGGAGCATAATCGGGGCTATGGAACTTGTATTTCATTATGCCAAATAAAAATAATACCCTCATAGCTCTATTTTAATGAATATCCGTAACTCTGCAAATATAATTTATATACTCTATCTTTATATTGAAAATCTTCCAATATCTCGACATTCCTAATTATAGCATGTGGCATAAATCCTGCTCTGGTTATCTGTGATAGCTTGTGATTCTTGTAGGAGACAAGTTTGCATTCTTTTAAGGCATTTTATCAAGAATTTCATTAGAATCACCTATACCTCTGTATCTTGTTACATTTCCTATGCTTCTACCATGATTTGCAATTGACGGCTACTGGAGCAGTTGCATCTATAACATCTGACATAAATCCTCTATCTCTGTGGTTTGACCTTATTTATATCTTGTGATCATTGCATGAAATGTAAACATCTTCCTTAATGCATTTAGTCAAACAATTCATATGCCGTGTCTGAGCCTTTCCATTATTGAATGTTATGTGGTATACTATCAAATACTCCACATTCTGCTTGTTTTCTGTCAAATAAATGTCGAATGTTGTTTATGCATTACGAGTTGCATCCATGAGTACCAGAGTGGCTAGGATTCTAACCATGTTTTAATAAATATCTATTTATTAATCGTGAAATTTGTGGTCTACACCTGCCAATACATCAATTTAGAGCATTCTGTCGAACAATTCGCTAAATGTCTATGCTTCACGGCTTATACCCCATGGTGCCCATAACGCTATGTAGAATAGTTCACATGCCAACATGATGCTCCCATTCTCTTCATATTTTTTCTCTAAACCATATGGCATTTCTTCAAGGCATCCGGTCAAACAATCCACATGCTGTGACAAGGCTTTCTTCATCATATATTCACTTTTGCTGCAGTATCAACATGGTGTTGGATGACTCCAGCCGGTGAGGAGAATGGAGACTGCAGCGAAGTTAACTGAGTGTTAATTCTGTAGTGCCTGCATACAGTGATGAGGTGACATCTCCTTGAGGCATTTTGTTAGACAATTTATAGGATCTCTATGCTTCACGTTCTGCATGTAAGTCTACCAAAGTAGTTACAACTACCGGCTAGCAAAACTATTCTAACCTTTACGCTTTGATAAGTGCTTGAGACAATTTGGTGCATATCTTGCGATCATTTCAGTTGGTGCATAACGTGCAATCATGAATTCTATGAGGTGACACCTGCCTGTTAGTATCAATTACAAATACACCTCTTCTGTGATGTATGTCTTGTTTACACTTACCATATTCTGCAATCATATGCATTAAACTTTATTAATTACAACCTCTGATGTAATTCGATGTAATTCATCTATCTTTATCCAAGAAGGAAAACATGTTGTGTGAGGGTGTGAGGTTGAATTCATCAGACCAATTTCTACAAATCTTCACTATGTGTGAACAATTCATGGGCCCTGACTACACCTCTCACACTTTTGCATTCATATACACAATTCACGACATGTATGTGCTTCCATTCTACAATTATGTTTTCCAGTGCTTGCCTTGATGGATGTCCATACTGATGTTTTAAGGCTCTCATTTGTTCAAATTAGGATGATGCAGCCAAAGGTTGCAGAAGATTTCATTAACTTTACCAGCTATAATCACTTGGAATTTTCCAAAATCAAGTGAAATACATTATGTATGTATTTTGCCATTACTGCAACTGCGAGATGAAAACCTTTCTTTTCATTACCTTTGCTGAACATTCATAACCCAGAGTTTGAAGCTCTTTCCTTTCCTTTTTTATTCTTTATCTTTGCTAAAATTTATGGAAGAGGTTGAGAATGCTCAAAAACTAAGCATTTCTAACCTTCTTGACAAAGTGGGGCCCGCAAGGTTAAGAAATGAGGTTAGTAACTAACCTTCATGACAAAGTGGGGCCCACAAGGTTAAGAAATGAGGTTAGTAATGCTCAATTTTTGAGCATTCCTAACCTTTTTGTGAAAGGTTAGAAATATGGGTTAATAATGCTAAAAAATTGAGCATTTCTAACCATCTTGGGAAAAGGTTAAGAATGCTAAAAAATTGAGCATTTCTAACCTTCTGCTCCAAAGACTGTGATTTTGACCTCGGAAACCATTGATCACAAAGGGGGATCAAGGAGGAATGAAAATGATGTTTTTAATGAACATTTTACCACAACTGAGCAGATATATTAAAATAATTTAAAATATTAAATTATTATTTGAGAAATAATTTAAATATTTTACATTATTGCTTTGGTTGGAGAAAAATGACATAACTTTCAAACGCTAGGGAGTTAGGTCCTGAAATTTGAAACACATGTCAATGGTAGGGAAATAGGTCCACACAATTAGTTAAACCTAGTGACGAATCTTAGGATGAGATATTGTAATCATTTTGGGGCAACAGACATAAAAAATTGAAAGTTTAAAATATGACAAAGTATGAACTGGGTTCAGGTGAAAGTTGGCCACATGATACAAAATGACGCTTAGATCCCGGGTGTCAACTGATTTCCCTCAATTCATTGTAATTCTCAAAAATCTTCTGTAGACACCTAAAATTGTCCAATCTAATTAAATAAATATTTTATTTATTTAATTATCTAAGTCTAATTCTTCTATTAATTAAATAAATCTTTATTTATGTAATTAATTCATTTATCCTCTTCTAGCCTTATTTCTCATTTAAATAAATACATTTATTTATTTAAATTATTCTTTTCCTAAATTAAATAAATATTTTATTTATTTAATTATCCTACTTCTTCTATTAATTAAATAAATCTTTATTTATTTAATTAATTCATTAGCCTTTTCTACCTATGATACATGTCATTCATCTCTTAATTCATACACTACCTACCCCTTTCATTATTTTATTATTTCTTTTACCTACCCTCTAATCATAGCCGACCTCCTTTTACACCTCTCAATCTTATCCCTCCATTTCATATAGTGTCTTCTATATAAGGAGATGCTTCCTTCATTATCAAACCCTAATCAATCATCGTAATCAATAATTCTAATCAATCATTCTAATGATTCTATGCATTCTAATCATTCATGCTAATCATCTTTTATGCAATTGACTACACTACGATCCTACTTGCAACCACATTCCATTCTTTGTTGAGCTCTTGTGCACATAAAATCTGAGAGCAAATATATCAAGCAAGATCAATGGGGATAGGAAGAATGGAGATCCAAACCCTATTGGACATGTGATGGTATAATCTTTGTGTTTTCATTTGATTTGCATTGTCTTAGGTAATCTTCATATGTTATGGTGGATCTTTGTTGTTGTTAGGCTAGGGTTTTGTGGTTGAATTCATTTAGCCTTTCAATATTGTTATTATTGTTATCCATTTTCACCATATACATCTTCCATTCTTCATATTTTGACTAGTAATGACCTTGGACAACACGCTCATTACTTACGCATAACACCCATTGGACCTTTTCTCGACACTGAGACTAATTTGTTATTCAATTTAAAAGGTATGCCAAATGTGGGGGCAACAGTATGTAAATAAATTATATAAGCTTTTAATCGAGTACATACATTTTAAATTTATTTAACTTGTTTCAAATTGTAGGAGATATTTTTGTAGTCATAGTAGAAGATGGAAATATAGAAGGTGTTAGTTATTATTTATTGCGTTGCACAGAAGAGAGAAAAAAGTTAACAAAATTTGAAATGAGCTATGTAATGTCCTTTCCCACAGGTTTGAACTGATTTGAACGTTTAAATTATTTTAAATAAATTTATTTTAAACATGCACATCTGCACATATTTTAATTTTTCTATGTACACAGCTCGCTTAATGCAAATTTTTAATTTATCTTTTCTTATATACATGTACATGCAGGCTTAGTTGTAGTGCAAGGGACATATTTCAAACAAGTTAAAATTGTTCAACATGGGATTGATTTCACTGAACACCAAATTGACAACAAGGTATATCAGTATAGCCACTTGGTCATTGTTGTTGGCCTAATTCTTCATACAATTCCACATCATAGACAGTCTCAAAAGTGAAGACTAGATAGTGAAGATCATGAGAAAATATTAAGTGTTATTGAAGAGTAGTCTGAACCACTTGATGTGGTATGAACTATTTAGTAAACCAAACTACATGTGTTTGAACCCATGAATTGAATTAATACTTGATAAATTAGAACTTAACTTATTTTCAAACTTGGATAAATTATTAAATACATTAAAATGTTTGAATTTAATATTTGATATATATATATATATGGCTTATGTGGACCATATGTTGTTTAGTTAAATATGAAATTTTCAATTATATTAAATTAGGATGTATGACTAATGTACATATTAAATAATACTTACGAGCCCATATGTAAAGTAAATTGGGACATGTGGATGAGTTGAAAATTTGTTAAGGCCTGATGTATGCACTTAATTAGGACGTATATATCTAATTCTAAATGTACATGCATAATTTGTAAGTTGTATTTTAGCATGTATGTATGTTTTAAGTAAATTAGGATGTACATGTATTAATTTAATTTTTAAAAAGCATTTGTATGAAATTTGATATTAAATTAGGAGTGACATGAGCAAACTGTTATACTTATGTATACATGTATTTTAGGATTAGTTCAAGATCAATTTAAATGATACAAGTTAACTTCTATTATTTATTAAATGATATATAGATTTATCATACATTGCAACATATACATCTTTTAAAAATTTAAATGCACATGTACATACGTGTGTATCAAGAGTAGGCTGTATAGTCTGATCAAGTCCTATGATCATATCAACCACATCACTTGTGCCTAAATATATCTCTCTGGTTGTACGTATTACTGAGGAGTGTAAGGGGCTAACTAGATGACTAGGCATCGTGGATGAAGTGTCTGAGTGTAGTAGTATATCCATAAAGCCAATATGGCTCAAACCTCGCAGCTGCTCCTCAAATGAATCCAGGCCCTCATCTATGATATGGACTTGATTAGCTCGTATATCCTCCTCTACATCAACATAGTGATCTATAGGTGGGTCAATTCCTAGAGCATGTGTAGAGTGATGAGAATGTTGTGACTACCTCAGGGTATGCATCGATGCAGCGGTAGCCAGCCCATCTCTGAGAATCTCCTCTCTAACATCAACCAATGTTATCCCAAGTCGAGATGAAATAAAATGGTAAGAATGTAGAAGGTCCTCAGCTAAATACTATGACATCTGTACATGTCTACCACCTCTAACTATAGTTGCTACCTCATTTAGGAAGGGGATGCCAATAATAATATACTAATCATCTAAATCTAAAGCCACCCCGTGACTAGAAGATGCATAATCTGTGGATGATCTCAAGTGTGGTCGACTCATCATATATCTCCCAACCTGTCAGATGATATGGTTGCTACTGTTACTACAATTTATCCAATCTTATCAATTGCTTCTCTCTGAGAACCAATCACAACATGATCCGCTATGGGGGCAAGGGTTGGGACTACTATCGGAAATCTCTCGCCAATAAGGTCCCTATGTCTAGGCGGAGCTCTATCACACCTATGATATGCATCTCTGTCAGCAATCTTGCCCCTCCCGTATCCATAGTATGCTGGAATATCAAGATAGTTTGGTTTCATTTGACAATGAACCTCAGCAAATACCTGTTGTGCAAAGTATAATGGTATCTAGTCATTATTAGAATAACGACCATGGGCAGCTAAGAAGGCTGGGTAAATCAATGATGCAACCTATGGATCAATACATCTTGTAAACTGATATCCTCTCATCTTACTCTTCTCTTGATACTGGGGAAAAAATCTCTCCTTGATGGTCTCCTTCAAGACCACCCTCACCACATCAGCAAAAGAATCACGACCCCTCACATCACTCCTCAACTGTCTATAAATATCAGTGATAACCTATGGTGAAAATGAGGTGTGACTAACTAGGAGGTCCCTTAATGTACGCAACTATAAAAAATGAATTCACATGTACTCTTGTACATGCCATCAGTTTGTGGGTCATCTAATATGACCCTCAACCTCTATAACTCACGGTAACTATAGTGAAAAATGGTAGCAATATCAAGAAACGGGGGATCCTGGTGTGGAGTTAGGAGCCTATGCAGGTGGATCCTAATCAGGAGCCTATGCAGGTGGATCCTGATCAGGTACATGATCATGGCCCAGATCCTGGGATGCCATCTATCTAGGTAGGTCATAAAGTTACAATAAATACGTAAGCACACACATATGAAGTGCATTCAATTTAAAACACTTAAAATTAAAATCAGCTAAATTGTAGAGAAAGAGGGAGAGACAGATCGTTAATCTTGAGCTCGTTAAAAATTAAAATGTACATATGTGAAGTTCTCTCATAATTCATATATATATATGAAGTTCTCGCATAATTCAAATTTTTAAATAAATAATTTTAAAGCTCAAGCGAGAGGGAGATCATTAAAAATATATAAATTTGTCTATATAGAGATCACATACATACATTTTAAATTATTAAAAAATTAATGAGAGAGAGAGGGAGATCATTTTCATGACAAAGAGAGAAATAACATTAATTTCAAAGAGAGAGAGAGAGAGATCATTAAAGATATATATAGATCATGTACTAAATTAAAACATATATAAATTTATCTATATAGATCTCATACATACATTTTAAATTATTAAAACATTAATGAGAGAGAGAGGGAGATCATTTAAATCATGACATCTAGAGAGAGATAAGATTAATTTCACAGAGAGAGAGATCATTAAAGATATATATACATCATGTACTAAATTAAAACATATATAAATTTATCTATATAGATCGCATACATACATTTTAAATTATTAAAACATTAAAGAGAGATAGAGAGAGCGAGATCATTTAAATCATGACATCTAAAGAGAGATAATATTAATTTTAGAGAGAGAGACATATCATTAAAGATGTATACATACAGTTACTAAATTAAAACATATATAAATTTATCTATATAGATCGCATACATACATTTTAAATTATTTAAAAATTAATGAGAGAGAGAGGGAGATCATTTTAATGATAGAGAGAGATAAAATTAATTTCAGAGAGGGAAAGAAAGATCATTAAAGATATGTACATCATGTACTAAATTAAAACATATATAAATTTATCTATATAGATCGCATACATACATTTTAAATTATTAAAACATTAATTCAAGAGAGAGAGGGAGATTATTTTCATGACAGAAAGAGATATAACATTAATTTCAGAGAGAGAGAGAGAGAGACCATTAAAGATATATACATCATCTACTAAATTAAAACATAATTTTTAAAAATTAGAACACATGCTAGCTAAGCAAATTAAGGGAAGAGAGATTTTATAAGGGGTCACATGTAGTTATAAGCAGTCACGCATGTGTACACATGTGTGACCCCTTAAGACCACATATTCTTGACCCCTTAGGACACTAATGTATGTGATCTTAAGGGACCAATATGTCATATAGACTAGGATTTTATAAGAGATCATATGTGGTTCTAAGGGTTCATGCATGTGTTAGAACACACACGTGACCTCTTAGGACCACATATGACCCCTTAGGACACTATGTGATCCTAAGGGGAATGTTGTATGTACACTAGGATGTTATAAGGGGTCATATGTTGTCCTAAGGGGTCATGCATGTGTTAGAACACATGTGTGACCCCTTAGGACCACATAGTCTCGACCCCTTAGGACACTTTAATATATGTGATCTTAAGGGACCATATGTCGTACACACTATGATGCTATAAGGGTACATATTTGGTCCTAAGGGGCCATGCATGTGTTAGAACACATACATGACCCCTTAGGACCACATATTGAATCCCTTAGGACACTGTACATGTGATCTTAAGGGATCGTATGTCGTAGACACTAGGATGTTATAAGGGGTCATATTGGGTCCTAAGGGGTCACTCATGTATAGTATTATAACACACATGCATGACCCCTTATGACCACATATGACCCCTTCTAGGACACTATGTGATCTTAAAGGGTACATGTTGTATACAATAGGATGTTATAAGGGGTCATATGTGGTCCTAATGGGTCACACATGTGTTGACATATGTGTGACCCCTTAGGACCATATATGACCCCTTAGGACACTATGTGATGGACTAAGGGTATGTCATTCACATTAGCATTTTAAAAGGGGTCATATGAAATTCTAATGGGTCATGCATGTGTTAGAACAGATGTGTGACCCCTTAGGATACTATGTGATCCTAAGGGGTATGTCGTACACACTAAGATGTTATAAAGGGTCATATGTGGTCCTAAGGGGTCACACATTTGTTAACACATGCATGACCCCTTAGGACCACATATGACCCCTTAGGACACTATGTGATGGACTAAGGGGTATGTCGTACACACTAGGATTTTATAAGGGGTAATATGCAGTCCTAAGGGGTCACCCATGTGTTAGAACACATGTGTGACCACTTAGGACCACATATAACCCCTTAGGGTCCACTATGTGATCCTCTATGGTTCTAACGAGACATATAGTGTCATCAGGGGCATATGTCATCTTAAGGGGTCCTGAGGGGTCATGTTGTTTGTGTAATAGGATGTGAAAAGGGGTCACAGAGGTTTTATTTTGTCTAATTTGTTTAAATTTGTTATCTAAGTTTTATAATGTTTTTTAAAATTAAAATTTATTATTTAATTTTTCTACAATTTTAATTTATTATAATTAGTTTTCTAATTTTTAATTTTGCTAATGTTATTCTTAACGTTTTCTAAGTTTTAATTTACTACCTTAGTTTTCTAAGTTTTTCATAACTTTTTAAAAAGTTGAAAAAAAATACATATACAATTATTTAATTTAAAAAATAAATTGACGTTAAATCAAAACATTAAATTAAGTTTTCTAACATTTTTCTAAGTTTTAATTTTTCTAATGTTTTTCTAAAAAAATTGAAACATTTTTCTAAAATGTTGAAAAACAATAAATATATAATTATTTAATTAAATAAATAAATTAACAAACAAATTATTTGTTAATTTTTAAATAAATTTAATAAAAAAACAAATTATTAAACAAAAAAAAAGGTTATTTTGTGGACTTGAAATAATGTAGGTCGAAATCTAAAAGGTGAGAAGAGATGGCTGCTACTGACAGGGCACTGTGACGTAGTGCTGACGTCGAGCTCGCTCTAACCCCCTCTAGACACAGAAAACTCCAAACTTGAAAATGTCCATTAAACTATCATTTTTGGTTTTAATAGCAATTTAAAAAATAATAATTTAAAAAGCGGTTCGATCGAACTGGGGGTTCGATCGAACTGGGGGTTCGATCAAACCCATTAAAAATAAATATTTTAATAGGTTCGATTGAACTCATTTCCAATGGCAGGTTCGATCGAACCCTGTGGGGGGTTTGCTCTAACACCACTAGTTCGTTCGAACCCCCCCAAACAAATTTTCCCCACCTCCACCAATTTTCTCTGTTGGCAAAAGTAGGAACCATTATTGTGCGATAGCCCCATTGTGAGTCTTGCAAGTAATACTATTAGATCTCAACCAGCTCTTCATTCCATTACATATAACCATTCTATATAGGTTACAAAGACCTAACAACACTTCCCTATAGTGTGACACATTAGCATTCCCATCCTGTCTAAAAGTCAAATCTTCATCTAGGTAAATATATGTACCTCTAAACATCCCTCTATATTTTAGTAACATCGTTTTGTCCTCCAAATTCCTTAATGTGACTCTCACATGTCTATCCTTTCCTTTCCCTATTTTCTTTCCGATCATGTTCGCTTGTTGAATAAAACATATCCATTTCAACTTATCCTTGAGAAAATCCTATGCCAAAATATCAGTTCTTTCTTTCTCTCCAAAGTCCTTTAGACCTTTGATGATAATATTTACTTCCTTGTTGTGTTTGTCTTTTTATTCTATTAATTGCCTCTTGATTTGTCTTTCTATGATTTCCATTTGACCAACTGTCAGGTCATTTAACACCTTAGCCCAAGATTTGGCTTCTTGTATCTGCTCCTTTAACTTGTTTTCTCTCATTGTCATGTCTTCTATTATCGATTGAAACTCCTCTAGCTGTTCCATGATGTCTATCTTAATTGATTTTGAGTTATTTGTCCCTGATTCCTTTGTTTGATCTATTCTTTGTCTTACATTGTTTAACTCGTGCTGCCCCCTCTCTACACTGTTTTGCAAACTTATTACCTATTCCTTTGGTAACTTGTTCTCCATTTCAAGGTTCTGACTAGCTTCTATAATTTCCCTTAATTTTTTGCGTTCTTGCTACCCCTTTTCTTCTATAACTTCAATCCTCTTTTTCATACTTATGAGCTCATTTTCATATAGTTTAGATGACCATAACGAAGTAGAGGTTATGGAACTATACAGATCTCTATTGCCTTGATAACCTTCCTCCCTTGCCTCTTTGTCTACAGCAAGAACTTTAGTTTTGGCTTGAGCTACCTCAAACATATGCTTGAAAGAGAGAGATTATTTCTTTTTACCCTTGTCCCATCCTTGGTATATTTGATCAACCACTGAGTCACACATCTTACTAGCTACAACGAGGTTATTTCTAGCTGACTTTGGCAAGATCATTATAAGCCTCTTTTTCTACATTTGTCTCTTTTTACAGACTTTCCTCTGTCATAATATCCCCAAATATTGTTTTTCACTCACAGAAAATAGTTTATCATATACGTTTTCCCTGTTAGATTGATGATAATCTGATAGGAAGGAACTTCCACAAACTTACAAAATCTTTCCATTTTGAGCCTAAAAGAGGTTTCACAGATCCCCTTTGTTGTACCAATATTTGGTGCCCATTTTACCACTTCTAGAAAATCTGATCAAACATTTTCATCTGACCAAATGTTTTTAGCAGATAGGCTATATATGAGAGGAACTCCCACTAGAATCTCCTCATGTCTGACGCTGCAAGTTTTAGCCAGTTGATTTTTCATTGTCGGCACGATTAATATGTGAAGAAAGAATTCTACGGGATTTTTTACCATTATGTTAGAAAAATAATATTCAAAATGAAAACTTGTCATGGGCTCTTTTACCACAATGTCAGAAAAGTAACTTTCAAAGTGAAAACTTGTTCTAGGCTGTTTTACCATAGTGTGTTCACATGTTTTCATACAGGTGCCTTCCCATTATTTCTTTGTTCTTTCCTTGTCTTGGCTCTTCAACGAATTATTTCTACTGCTTTGTTCATGACCTCCTTTTATTCACCTATCTTGTCCTTTATATATTTGTGTGTGCTTCCCCATTCTTTTCAACATTCATATATGGTTGATAAATAAGCATTTTGGTTTTTAAATGAAATCTTTGTTGCAAATTGTTTAGGGTTAGTCTTTCATAAATTGGGTTATGAAAATATGAGTTGGGCTAGGAATGAAATCATGCCAAAATAGATCTATTTTCTCTCACGTCAACACTTTCTTGCCTTGCCCAGAAAGCCCATCAATTGGAAATTTTTTTCAAAAGTCAATCAGTGTGCTCATCAGGGCAAGATTTGAAGTAGCAACAACAAGCAAAATCATCCCTGAATTTAGTCTTGAGCAAGGTCATTTCTACAACTATTTCAATTTATCACAATGTCAAATCTTAAATAATCCACACAAGTTGTCGAAGGAAGAGGAAGAAGAGGAAGAAGAGAAAGTAAAAATTATACAAATCTACGAAGATGATATTCTGGTAGAGAATGTCCATTTCTACAAGGTCCGTGGGAAAGGCTTCAGGTGAGATAGGAATATTTGTATTCATAAGCAATCCCATGACAACTAGTGTAAAACCCTAGAGGCATTTAAATCCAATAGGCCCAAGGGAACAAAATCATATTTTACTTGGCCTATTTAGCATTGTAGGTTGAAAAGGGGTCATCCCAATTTTAAGCCCTTAAAATCAATAGTTTGCCTGATGAATCATTACAGAAAAAGCCATTGCTCTAAGATGTATACACAATGCATGAAACAGACTATATATTTTCTATTTTTTTTTCTTACTTCAATATAAATCTTTAATGTCATACAAACCCTAACATAATTTTTGCAACCCTAACCATAATCTATACAGAGTGCCTTCACATGAAATGTTTTGTGTGTTGAAGGAATGGAAAGGAAAAAATATGACATTCATTAGTCTGGTTCTTCAAAAACTACAAGCTACAAATGCACATATATGGGCCACCACCATCTTGTCATTCTGAAGTGTATGTCTATGACTTGTACAATGAAGTGGACATTCTCCACTTAGATAAAACCCTCATCTGCATGCATGTGCTTCACTTCTTGGGCTGTCTCTTTCACAAAAATGGTTGTGTCTAAATCATCAACTCAAATTCCATATTTCACAAGATAATGGAACATATTGCCAAAAAATTAACTGCCTAAACAATGCACAAAGAAAGAAGGTGGTAGATCCATTAGAGAAGGCGTGCTGGAATTAAGGCTAGATAGGTGGTGGTGATGACTGAAGATGAAGACTTGTTCTTTATGAAATTATCCCTTTTCCAAATCTACTTTTCACATAAAAATAAAAGTGAGATTCACATAGAAAATATGGGTGACTGGGGACTAAAAAACACTAGCTCAATGTTCCTCATGCTTGAAATTTTTTTTCAGGTAGTTGAAATAGAAAATAAATTTTGACTCTTAATTAATATTTTCGTTCAAAAGGATGAAAAAAATCATTATTCTACAAATCAAATTAGATTTCACTCACCTTACATGTGAAATATTTTCTTAAGCTCAAGAATTTAGTAACCCCTATATTTTTTAATTTTCATTTAGTGTGAATAGATTGAATCTATAGGGAGACTTTTTTCTGTTTCCTGCAAGTGAGTTAGTCTGTTTTGGAAGTGAGTGCCCACGGTAATCAATAAAAGTATTTACTATCATATTGGATGAATTATTTTTAATTAGTTATTTTCTCAACAAAATCCTACAACTTTAATCACGAGATCAATATCATTTTATTCACTCACATCAAGAGTTTAATTCTCTCTCTATCTTTTAGTTTCATTGACGAACATAAATGTAGTGATTCTCTTTTTAAAATCTTTGGCAAATATGTCCTAATGCTCACACAAAAAACCATCATTTTTTAAAAGGCAAAGTGAGCATTAAAGAAGGTGAACTTTCTAGCTAGAAACAATAGAACTCTCATTTATCATTTATTGGTCTTACATTAACACCATCCTTTGCAATCAATGCAATAAAAGTGTATTATTAATTAGAATTTTTTAAAATTTTAAAAAATAATTGTCAATAATTAGTGAGAAGGGGGAAATGGGTGGAATTTTGCATTCTAGGGTTTCGTGGTGAAACTCGAGTTGGGGTGAAGATGCCCTTGGTGATCTTCTTTCTTCCTGGATCCCTTTGGTCTGCAATGTGATCATATTTTACAATGGGTTTTTCAGAATGGGAAGTGGGCTGATGTGCTTTCTTTGGAGAAAAGGGAGTGGTGCCATAGGGATAATGGGTGATAGGGAGAGTCATAATTTACCACCAATTGGAGTTCTTTGATGGTGTGATCCTATTCTTTCTTAGGGCCCATAGTCTTCTCCTACGTACTCCCCTACTAGTAGTTTTCTTGTTTCACCTTCCTCAAGCTCACAAGGTAAGCTTGCTCACTATATCCTTGCAGGGGTTTAGGATAGTCAACACTTGGCCTCTCTCCTCGCAAAACCACCCTTCATGTTTGGTTTGGAAAACTCTCTCCCTTTAGTTACAAAAGGACTAAGTTCCAGGTCTTATAGCCCTCTGTATCTTCTTCTAGTCCTCAAAAGATTCCTCCCCTACAAGTTATCTCGTTCATACTACTGACACCTAGCTGGACTATCACCAAGCTCACCTAGGGCTAGTTAGAAGGAATAGCTAATGCCATCTCCTGGACTTCCATAAATGAAAACTTACTATACATAATTGGTTCTTCTTGACCACCTCCAATGGTCGAGTGGAGTTTCAAGCTAGACTTATTTTGTTATTTACAAATAGAGAACCTAAAATGAAAAAGGAAAACTTATTTACAAATTCTGAGCTTATTCCCGGGTTTAACCCAATAACTCATGGAGCAGAGAAATGAAGTGTTTACATTGACTGCATAAGTGAACTTAAAGATTCTAAAACATTATTGCAATTCACAATAGAAATGAGGCACTAAATGGAAACTAGAAAATAGAATTTTCTTTATTATTCAGGAAAATAGATGTGTTCTCCGTGGCAATCAACAATCCATATTCAAAACCATAACAACCCTTTTACAGATGGACATTGGGTCTTTTATACATTCCATCCCCTGTTGTTAACTCCTCCTATTGGACAAGATTGATCTCATTACCAACGGTTTCCAACAGCAACTGTCGGGCAGGTTCTATTGGAGCATCGAGATATAATTCAAACAAAGTTATCGATGTCTGATGACAACCTCCAACTCTTTGCACTTCTTATCGGGTCTTTGGTGTAACATCAGAATGGGCTACCGATGACTGACGTCTTTACACTCCCACTTCGCACTTTCCATCATGTCAACAGGTAGCATGACATTGCATTTTTCTGATGGCTGATGTCTCCAAAGTTGACCTCCTCTACTTGCGCCTTGTTATCGGGTTATTGGGGTAACAAGAAAACACTCCTCCTGATACCTAATAACTCTTTCCTCAACTAGGAATTTCCTATTGAGTCCACAGGATAACAAGAAACCATTCTCCCTGATACCCGATAACTCCCATCGGGACATCAGTGTAGCGTGCAACAACTCCTGCCAATACCTGATGGCTCATCAGGTCACCGATGTAGGAAGAAAAAGTTTCTATCGGTACCTGATGACTCCTCTTCAAGACAATGCTAACTCATCGGGTCATCGGGGTAACGTGAAACCACTTCTGCCAATACCCGATGGCTCCGCTCCAGGCCAATGCTAACTCATCAGGTCATCGGGGTAACTTGAACCGACTCCTTCCGATACCCGATGAATCAACAATAAACAACCCATTGGAAAAGGTTATCCCGATGCACTTATGGGATACTATTTTAAACTGAGAAAACACACATTTGAACCTAATCACACCAAAATTGTTGAAAACTTTGAAAATGCAACCAAAACTGGGTGCTCCTGTACCATACTCCCCCAATGAGAAAGAAGTCAAGTGATTCCATGGGGCAACACAGAGGAGGTAATTCCAAGATTCGAAAAGTTTTCCTCAGGGACCCAATCGGCCTTAGATTCTGGAAGATGCTGCCATTTAACTAAATGCTCCATATAGGTGGTGTGCCTAATCTTCTTGAGGACTCGTGAATCCAACACCTTTCTGGCTTGTGGCCTATTTTTCAGTGGTAAAGGTAGGTCTAAAAGTGCCTGTGAGACCTCAAAAAATTGCTGACATTCTTCTGGAAGTGTACCCTTATATGACACCAAGTCTGCAACATTGAAAATGGGAGATAAAGCCATGTCTCCAGGTAGGTCAATTTGGTAGGCATTGTTTCCATACTTGGCCAAAATCTTACAAGGTCCAATTCTCCTCATTTGAAGTTTTCTAGGGACATGTTTTTGAATCCTTTCTTTGTTCAAGTGAACCATTACCAAGACCCCAACAATAAATTGTAATCTCTTCTCTTTTCATCTACTTTGTCCTTGATTTTCAGAGAGTTGTCTAGTAAAGTTTACCTAACTTGCTCATGAATCTCCTTCGTTGATTGAGCCATGTCAATAGCATGTCCACTCTGTTGTCCCATCTTCTCAATTTCTCTAAGCTCCAAAACACCTCTGGGATGAAGGCCATAAACTACTTTAAAAGGACTCTTACTAGTTGATCTATTGACACTTTCATTGTAAGAAAATTGAGCTTGATGAATGATGTGATCCCAAGCTTTCCCATACTCCTTTGTCAAACATCTGAGAAGGTTCCCCAACATTCTATTTACCACCTCTATTTGGCCATCCGTTTGGGGATGGTATGCTAAGATGAAAGACAAGTTAGTTCCCAATCTCTGCCATAAAGTTCTCCATAAATGTCCAATGAATTTTGTATCTCTATCTGACACTATACTGATGGGTAAGCCATGAACTCTAATGACCTCTTTGAAAAAAAATGAGCAATATGACTGGCATCATGAGTCACCTTACAAGGAATAAAATAGGCCATTTTACTGAATCTATCTACGATAACTAGATGCTATCAAATCCAGATTTGGTCTTAGGTAAACCAACAACAAAATCCATACTTACACACTCTCATGGCTTGTTTGGGATAGGTAAAGGCTGATACAGTCCAGCATTAGAAGATGTTCCCTTAGCTCTTTGACAAATTACACATTGCTCCACATATCTCCTAATATCCCTTTGCATCTTTGGCCAATAGTAGAATCTTTGAACAAGTTCCAAAGTCTTATTCAAACCAAAATGTCCACTCAAGCATCTATTTTGCTTTTCTTGCATCAAATTTTCTCTCATAGACCCTCTGGGTACACAAATTTGTCCTCCTTTGAATAAAATTCCATCCTACAAAGTGAAATCTGCATATTTGCTGTGAAAATGATTCCTAAACTCTTGGCAAACCTTGTAGGTAGCAGCAAAATCTTCATCTTCTGCATACAAATTCTTGAAACCATCCACTCCAATGCTTTTGAGTTGCACTTCTTGCACTGTTAGTAACCTCCTACTCAATGCATCAACTACCTTGTTACATTATCATTTCTTGTGTTTGATGGTAAAAGTATATGTTTGCAAATACTCTACCCATTTGATATTCCTATGGTTTAACTTTTCTTGAGAATTCAGAAAGTTAAGAGCTTGATTATTAGTGTAAACCACAAATTCCTTAGGTAGCAAATAATGCCTCCATTTCCTAAGTGACTAGACAAGTACATACAATTCCAAATCATAGGAAGAATACATTTTCTTTGCATCATTGAGTTTCTCGCTGAAAAATGCAACTGGTCTATTGTCTTGACTCAAAACTGCTCCAACCACCATGTTGCTGGCATCACATTCAATTGTGAAAAGTTTGTCAAAGCTTGCTAGGATTAGTACCGGTTGTGTAGCCACCTTTGTCTTAAAGAGATCAAACCCTTTTTGTGCTTCCTTTGTCTATAAAAAATTGGTTATCACACCTCCCTTGATTGTCTCTAGCATAGGTGCACATATCTTATTGAACCCTCTGATGATCTTCCTGTAAAATTGAGCCAAACCATGAAAAATATTTACTTCACTTGCTGTTTTAGGAGTAGGCCAATTGGTTATTGCTTCCACCTTTGAAGTGTCCATTTTCAAATCACCACTTGAGATTACAAATCCAAGATACACTAATTCCTATTTCATAAATTCACATTTCTCCAAATTGATGGTTAGTTGTTCATCATATAGTTTTTCCAATACAATTTCTATATGCTTAAGATGCTCATGCTCATCTTTAAACTTGCTAAAAATTAAGATATCATCTAGGTAAACAACAATAAATTTACCAATGTAGTCCTTGAGTACTTCATTCATGAGCCTCATGAATGTGCTAGGGGCATTTGTGAGTCCAAATGGCATAACAAGCCATTCATAAAGTCCTTCTATAGAAATGAAGGTTGTCTTCCATTCATTTCCCTCCTTGATTCGGATTTGGTGGTAACCACTCTTGAGGTCTATCTTGGTAAAATACTTAGCACCCCCCAAACAATCCATCAAATCTTCAATTCTAGGAATAGGAAATCTATATCTGATTGTAATCCAGTTGATGGCTCTTGAATCAGTGCACAGTCTCCAAGTACCTCCCTTCTTTGGTGCCAACACAGTGAGCACTACACATGGGCTGATGCTTTTTCTTATTAGGCCATTGTCCAAAAGCTCTTGTATTTGTTTAGCTACCTCCTGATTCTTCTCTGGTGTCATCTTATAGGTTGCCTTATTAGGCAAAGAAGCTCCAGGTATGAAGTCAATTTGGTGACTAATGACACATTGAGGAGGCAACGTTACAAGTGTTCCATCACTAATGATCTCCTTGAACTAGTTTAGCATCTGATACACTTCATTGGGAATGCATAATTTCTTTTCATTGCTTTCTTCTTTAGGTATCACTATAAGTGCAAACCCCACTCCTTCTCCTTCCTTGAGGGTGTTAATGAACTCCTTCTCACCAACTAGCAGCACATTGGAACCCTTAGGTCTACTTCCTTCTTCATCTTTTAAGGACTGAATTTTGTAAGTAACTCCATCTTTTTAGAAAGTATAAGAATTCTTTTCTCCACAGTTTACTACTTTCCTGTCAAACTACCAGGGTCTACCTAAGAGTAGGTGGCATGCATCCATTGGCAAGATATCATACAAAATATTGTCTTTGTAACTTCCTATAGAGAACTCCACCCAAGTTTGTTCATTCGCTAGAACATGTTGCTCCTTATTGAGTCAAGTAACCCTATAAGGATCACTATGTGAAATTCTTTGCAGGTTAAGTTTACTTACTGCTTCTTCTGACACAATATTATAAGTGGAACTTGAATCTACCACCATTTTACACACTTTACCCATAATCTTGCATTTTATCCTAAACAAGGATCTTCTTTGGCTAGGTTCCTCCTTAACCGGTTCTTTGATCAAGACTCTTCTCATCATGAGATTCTCTCCACTCTTAGGATCTAAACTCACTTATGATGCCTTCACATTTTCTACATCTTCTTGAATATAATTTACTCTCCTTTCACCTTCTTGGGATGAAGAAGACTTCTCAGGACATCTATAAGCTGGGTGTCCAAGCTGATAGCAGTTGTAGCACTTCATTGTGGCAAAATAGGACTCTCTTCTTGATCCACTAGACCTTCCTCTATTAGAGTTGCTATATCCCCTTCCTCTATAGCTTCTCTTTCTATTGGAATCCCCACTTTTCTCTACCAACTTGTATTCCTCTTGGGAAATTTAGTCTACACCTCTACCACCATAGCTACCTCTATGACCTCTGCCATCTCTTCCTCTACCTCTCCTTTTGTTGCTTTGTTCTTGTTTCTTCTTTCTCTTTTCCTCCACCTTCAGTGCCAATTGAAAGCACTTATGCATAGTGTTAGGACTTAACAAACTTAACTCCTCTTGAATATTCCATCTCAATCCAATCAAGTATCTGGCTACCTTGATGCTCTCTACCACCTTGGATCTCAGACACAACTTCTGAAATTCCTCAGTGTAGCTACTCACATCCAAGTTTCTTTGTCTCAATTTTTGTCTCCTTTTGTGCAGTTGGATCTCATAATCTTCAGGGATATAGGCTTTTCTCACCTTGGCTACCATTCCTTAATAATTGGCTATTTGGTTCTTACCCTCTTTTTTCCTTTCTTCTTGGATAAATTTCTAGCAAGTCAAGGTTGCTCCTCTCAATCTAGAATTGGCTACCTTCACCTTTTAGGCTTCACTAATTCCATCACACTCAAAGTGATTCTCCAATCCTTCAATCCATTCCATAACTATTTCAGGTTCCATTTTCCCATAAAAAAGTGGCACTCCTTCCAAGGATTTTGCCCCTAAGGATTTAATTTTTTTAAGAAAAGGTTCTTCAGGTAGAATAGGGTCTGGTTAAGGTATCCTATCCTCTTCTACTGATTATTTTCCCTTCCCTTCATTGACCTTAATTGTTACTTTCTCATTTTTATCCTCAACTACGTCCAGTTTTCTCTCCAATTGTAGCAATCTTTCTCTCAGGAGTCTATTCTCTTCCTCCCGATCTTATACCTTCTTGGCTAACTCTGCATTGGTCACCATTCTGAGACTATTTTCTCCTATGGATGCAGTGTCTGTCATCAACAAGTTTCTTTCCATGTCTTAACTTTCTCTAGAACCACTTTGATAGGGAGAGTCCTAATTTACCACCAATTGGAGCTCTTTGATGGTGTAATATTATTCTTAGGGCCCATAGTCTTCTCCTATGTACTCCCCTACCAGTAGTTTTCTTGTTTCACCTTCCTCAAGCTCACAAGGTAAGCTTTCTCACTATATCCTTGCAAGGGTGCAAGACAGTCAACACTTGTCCTCTCTCCTTGCAAAACCACCCTTCATGTTTGGTTTGGCAAACTCTCTCCCTTTGGTTACAAAAGGACTAAGTTCCAGGGCTTATATAATTCTGGATCTTCTTTCAGTTCTCAATAGATTCCTTCCCCTACAAGTTATCTCCTTCATATTACTGACACCTAGCCGGACTATAACCAAGCTTTGCTAGGGCCAGTTTGCAGGAATAGCTAATGCCATCTCCTGGAGTTCCACAAATGAAAACCTACTATACATGATTGGCTCTTCTTGAACACCTCCAATGGTCGAGTGGATTTTTAAGCTAGAGCCATTTTGTTATTTACAAACAGAGAACCTAAACTGAAAAAGGAAAACTTATTTACAGATTCTGAGGTTATTCTCGAGTTCAACCCAGTAACTCATGGAGCAGAGAAATGAAGCATTTACATTGATTGCATAAGTGAACTTAAAGATTCTAAAACATTATTGCAATTCACAACAAAATAAGGCGCTGAAGGGAAACCAAAAAATAGATTTCTCTTTATTATTCAGGAAGATAGATATGTTCTCTGTGGCAATCAACAATCCATGCGCTATTCTGTTGCCCTGATGCGCTGCTTTGTCTGTCGTACGCGCTAATTCTGTGTTTTGATTTTTCCCGCGATCCGTTATGCAGAAAAAATTTGAATCTTATGCGCTAACTGTTGGTTTCAACACGCTGGAATATGTATGGAAAGCGCTAAAAGGTTAGGTGGATGTGCTAATCTGTGAGGTCAATGCGCTAATCTATGTTTCGTCGGCGTTGACACCTACAGGAAAATTTGTCAAATAGTGTCATGCGCTGAGGAACCGTGTTTACGTGCTAAGACAGAAAGTACACGCGCTAAACAATAGGCTAGAAGCGCTAAACTGTTTGGCGGATGCGCTAAAATGTCTTTTCGACGCGCTAATTCTGGTTTCCCGCGTACCTGCAAAAGTCATCAAATTCAAAAAATGATGTGTTATTGGGGTTCGTGCCCCACGGTGGGCGCCAGAAATGTATGTGGGAAAAGTGGGCAAATAAAACTTAAAACGTGAAAAATACGAGAAATACCAATCCACACACACACACAGGACTTCTTGATGCAAACTATGGAGTAACGTAGTGTTACTCAGCTTCCCAAGGAGGGTCCCATGGTTCTCTATCTCACAATGTCCCTCAAACCAATGTTTTTGCTCTCAGATTACTGAGCAAAATGGTTTGGGGATGGCAAATATGAGAACGAGAGATGCTTTTAACTGATTTTAGTATGAGATGTGTTATAAGCTAGGTATGATGCTAGAAATGCAATAAACTAAATGATAAGATGACAGGGTTAGTATGAATACTATCCTAACATACTATATTTAATCTATGATTGAGCTAAAATGATAAAGAACTTATTCTAATATGCATATTCATGATTAATTCTGATCTAAAGAGAGGCTAAATGATGAGCATAAAATGATATGAAAGCTTGAAACAATTTGAGCATAAGTGTGATGCTTCAAATTTGAAAGATGATTGTTAAGAATGGAGGAATGAGGGCTCTATTTATAGCACAAACAGAGCAATGGATGGTCAGGATTGAAAGGTTTAATCAAGGGCCAAGTTTGAAAGTTGGGGATCCATGTGCATAATTGGCACCAATGAAATGGTGACAAGTGTCCACACAGGATTGGGTTGAAAGAAGAGGTTGGAGGCATTAAAGGCCTGAGAAGACCTCATGGTTATCTAAAGGCTAAGGGTCAAGTCTAAGTTAGGTTTACCCACTGGATTAAGAGTTAATCCAAGGATAAACCTTTGTGCAAATGATTAAGAGATAATCATGGTCAAAGCATTAATGGCCTGATGAGACCCTTGGGTTGGATAGAGGTTGAGTCAAAACAAATGTTTTAACCATGTGGGAAGGTTTGAATTAACCATTAATGGTTATTGGAGACTTTAGGGATTAAGTGGTTGAAGGTTGGAAGCCTTTAATGGTTTTCAAAGACTTTGGGGGTTTTGGTGGTTGAAGGTTGAAAACCTTCAATGGTTATCCAAGACTTTGGGCCATTTGAGAAGTGACCTCCCTTTGCTTAGGGATGTGACAAAATTTAGAGGAGGGTTAGGTTAATTAGAATCGATTAGAAGATTCTAGAAGGGATTAGGAAGGGGTTTGGGATTTTGCAAGTGGATGGAGGGATAATAGGATTTAATTGAAATATTTGATTTTCATTCAATTTGGTTGTAATTAAATAAATTTGATTTATTCAATTTAGGATAACTATTTAATTAAATTTGAATTTAATTAAAAGTGGTTAGGGGATTTAATTGAATAAAATGATTTATTCATTAAATGGTATAGTGAATTTTATTTAAATAAATTGAATAATTTATTTAATAAAATAGAAGAATGTGGATAATTTAATTAAATTGGATTTAATTAAATAGAGAAATGAACATAAAATATTCATTTAGGAATATGGTCATTTTTATACGTCTACATTTTGCCCCTCTTTGAAGTGACGTGTGTGCACATGTTATTTCAAAGAAAATGATGTGTGATCAAATGCAATTTTTTTTTGTTGTGTCGCTCTTATGATTTGCCAGTCGTGTCTCAGTTTTGATGTGATGCCCCAGATTGATATTTGATGTGATGCCCCTTCGGGAGATGAATCAATATTTTTTTGGAAAATTTTGGATTTTAAATTGATGAAGTTCGTATGATGTGTAGGATTTCGTGCGTGTAGAAAGTGTGTAAATTGATTCATCTCCCGATACATTACAAATGTTTTGGTATAGGGGAGACCGCGACCATATTACAGGCCCAGTTAGCTAACCCTAATTTGATTTTCCTCCTATAAAAGGGGAAAAGGGCTTGATTTAAACTCATTTGTGCTTTGTTGACTTTGAAGAAAAGAGAATTTGCTCTGGAGAGAAAATGCCTATTCCCTATCACAGACACCGTTTCGAGCGCGTTCGGAGGTACCGGAGACCAGTAGCGCGTGGACCACCAGTAAGTCAACCCTTTTGACCCCTTTTTGATTTTTGATTTTGTTGTTTTTAGGTGTTTTTTGAATTTTCAAGTTCGGGCTTTTCAGTTTAGCGCGTCTAAGGCGTAGATTAGCGCATCAAGCTCAAATTTAAGGGTCGCGTCCGAAAACATTTGTTAGCGCATAGGATTTTTAGGTTAGCGCGTGGACGGAAAACAACGCATGTAAAGGTTTTGGTAGCGCGTCTAGTCAACAGGTTAGCGCATAGGAGCCGCCGGGGTTCGCATAGGAAAAGGGGTTTAGCGCGTAGGACTAACCTAGCGCATAGGACTAAAAGAATAGCGCCTGGGAGGGATAGATTAGCGCGTAGATAGGTTCTAGCGCATGGGACACATGGGTTAGCGCGATGGAAGAAAAGAGTAGCACGTAGAAATAATCTAGCGCATAGGGCAGATAGTTTAGCGCTTAGGAAGAATAGATTAGCGCGCAGATAGTTTCTAGCGCATAGGACAAATTAGATAGCACAGCGGAAGAAAAGAATAGTGCGTAGGCATAATCTAGCGCATAGGGCAGATAGGCTAGCGCGTAGGACAAGCAGTCTAGCGCGTGGGATTTTTTAACGCATTGGAGGTCTGTTTTAGCGCATCCATGAAAAATTTGTAGTTTTGGCCGATTTTGAAAAGTTGTGTTTTCGCGTGCCTATCATGTTTTTGATGCATTTATCCAAGATGAGTATTTGTATAACTTGTTTTGATGTGCAATTTTCCAAGTTATGTATAGATATCAAGCTGTTTGTGTTGATCAGAATATGATTATTTGCGTTATCTGTTTTAAGTTCAATGTGTATGAAAGCCTGAGTTGTTTTACAAGCCGATATGGGTTGGAAACTTGAGTTGTTTTACAAGCTGATATGGATGGGAAACTTGAGTTGTTTTACAAGTTTATGTGATTGTGGTACTTGAGTTGTTTTACAAGTTTTGATATGGTTTTTGAGAACTTGAGTTGTTTTACAAGTTGATATGAAATGATTAGGATTTTGAACTTTGATTGTAGATGAGCAAATTTGTTTCATGTTGTTGATGTAAGTTTTATTTTGATATCTTTGTGTTGATGTGGAAACTGATATTGGATATGTGTTGTTTGTTGACAGGAGCAATTGGGTATTGTGCAGTCGAGGGAGAGATTCCCGAGACCATGGACACTGATACCACGTCTGTCACAGGCAGACTTGGATATTATTGAGAGATGCGGATTGACCTCTCTTCTAGATATGCCTTGGTTTACTGTGAACCGGGGACTGTTGACAGCATTGGCAGAGAGGTGGCACAGTGATATGAACACCTTTCATTTTGCCACTGGAGAGATGACAGTGACACCGGAGGATTGCTATCGGATTTTGCACATTCCTGTGGTAGGGGCACTGCTACCCTACGAGCAGACAGAGGAGGGCGGCACAGAGGCACTGCGCCGTATATTTCATGATGAGAGTGTCTGTGGCTATGAGATCCCTTGGCAGGAGTTTTTGGATCTGGATTATGCACCGCTGCCATCGGTATTGGCAGGATTCATTGGAGGATTCCTTTGTCCTGATCGCAGGTCAAAGGGATTTTCAGTAGGATGGGGGCTGGTCTTGGAGCAGATGGTGACACAGGATCGGAGATTTGCATGGGGGTCAACGATGTTGGCCCATCTTTACAGGAGCCTGCATGAGGTAGTATACCTCGGTTATGAGAGTTTATCAGCAGGTGTTACTCTATTACAGGTATGGTGCTGGGAGCATATCCCAGTAGCGAGGCCATTGGCAGACAGAGATAGGCCCGTAGGTGCAGCATACGCTTATGGATACAGAGGCCTAGTTGTCCAGCGTAAGCTGGGCAAACTAGAGCACTGGAGGAGAGTTTTTGATGACATAGATATAGTCATTTGGAGACCGTATACAGGTTGTGAGGTGTGGGTAGAGGATGGGATAGAGATGCCTTTCGTTTTCATGACAAGGTATCTTATTGGGAGGACTCCATTCGTTATTGAGCGGTTTTTGGTCACCCGAGTTTTGCGGCAGTTCGGGAGGCAGCAGGGGATTCCACAGGGAGCGTGCTTGTATGCACGGCGGCAGCAGGATGTGGCTGATTGGGGGCCGACTATTGATAGTGTCGTGGCCGTAGAGGAGTTTACAGGGTTAGCTGGACAGGTCTGGGACTATGCCCCAGAGATACAGGATGCCGGGATGACAGAGGAGTTCGCTCGTTTGTTTACTGTGCGGGCAGTGGCGAGGATCTCCGATCCCGAGGAGATGAGGCCAGCATTTGATTCGGATGGAGAGGAGGGGGGAGATGAGGGAGATGACAGAGACAATGGAGGTGATGGGGGAGGTAGAGGAGCCAGGGGGAGGCAGGGTGTGCAGCGGGCGGTACGGCAGGGTAGGATTGAGAGGGGGAGAGGAGGTTTGGCCATTGGAGCCAAGAGAGAGGGGAGAGTGATAGAGGTTTTGGCGGTGGTGGGGGGTGAGGAGGAGATGGTGAGACCAGCTCAGAGGAGGAGGATAGATATACTCCCACCTCCAGTACCGAGGACAGGGCGAGTGGGAGGGGTTCCTCTAGCACAGGGACCATTACGGGTTCAAGTGTCGGGTCATGTAGAGGATGCACAGATCCGGACCCTACAGATTACTGTGTAGTAGCTGCAGGCACAGATTTTGACCTATCAGTGGCAAATTTCGCAGTTGATCGTTGAGAGAGATACGGAGATAGAGCGGCGGGGTCGAGCGAAGGAGGCCTTGGTGAGTGTACAGAGAGCAGCGGCGGGTGGTCCATTGAGAGACACCCTGAGAGAGCTGATATGGAGAGTATAGGAGGTTGAGTATTATAGGCGGCATTATGAGGATGCAGTACCCAGACAGTGATGTGTAGCGAGTTTTGCATAGTTGAGATCGAGTCGATCTCGAACTGCTGGGACACGATCTGAGAGCCGAGGAGTGACAGGGCCAGCGAGACAGGACCCTCCTGCAGATCCAGGGGCGAGTGTATCTGGAGCTAGACAGGATCCTCCTGGAGATCCAGGGGCAGGTGCATCTAGAGCGAGACCATCTCCATCAGGGGATAGTCACACTTGAGAGACATGGCCTCTATTGTATTTTTGGATTTTTGCATACTTTGTACTGGACATATTTTTGAGACACATTTTGTAGATTTTGATCATTTTTTGAGAGATATATATATACGGAGCACCATTTTTGATCGATGTGATGTGTTTATGGATGGATTTTATGTGTGCTACTTCCTTTCATATGATGATGTAATGCTTACATATATGATGTAATGTGTGATGCAGGATGTATGTTTTTATATGCTATGAGATGTATCTTGAAAATGAGATGTATGATTTAATATGCTGTTACATGTAATATGAAATGATGTAATAATGATGTAATAATGATATGGGATAATAGTGTAAAATGATGTGCGACTAATTGTAAAATGATATGCAACTAATTGTAAAATGATATGCAACTAATTGTAAAATGACATGCAACTAATTGTTTTTGGAGCATCTCTCATTCTGTATTTGCCATCCGATATAACCATTTGTTTGCTTTCTTTGTAAATATCATCATGGAGCATTTATCAATTTTTGGATATGTTGAAAATTTATACAAGCATAATGGTATAATTGAACCATAATGACCTGAGTAAAATTTACATGATATTTGATTTTGCAAGATAACACAAGCGTCAAGGTATAATTGAACCAGGACGACCTGAGTGCGTATTGCGGAAACATACAAGATTAGATCATTTATATGCGTGAAATGGAATCAGGCCTTCAGTGATATGGATCACTTCTTGAGGCAAATATTCACACAATACAAGTGATCGCCTCCCAGACAGAAGACTAAGAAAATTTTTGGAAATTCCTCATGATCTCTGGCTGTGAAGCTTTTTATGAGATAAAGAGAAGATTCCAATCAAATTAAAAAGTTCAAAATGCAAAATAATCAAGACCTTAATGCGATAATGCAACATTTAGTATTTCAGAAAATCATCCATCCTGGAGTTTCTTGTGTATTTGTTTGTGTTTTGGTTGTTGTGATGTAGTGTAGTTGTGTTTGTTGGATGTCATATGTCTGAGTTTTGCAATAGTTGGCATGTCTTGAATGTTTGCAAGTTTTTTTGAATAGTTTAATGCCCCTAGATGAGTGTTCTTCTGGATATGATTATGTATAGTGATTTCCAAGCCATGGTGAAATGCGGTAGATGAATAACTCAGGATAGTGACTACGCTAAGTATGTCCTGAATGGATATATGCTAAGTGTCGGGCGATGGCCGATAGTGTGTTGATGGATAAAATGGCATGGATATAGATAAAGGAGCCGTTCTTTCACAAGGGCGCTTGTTTACCAGGTTTTCACCATTTGTTTTTATTGTACTTTGTATTTGTGCTTTTTCTAGATTTTTTTGATTTTTTTTTTTTTTTTTTTTTTTTTTGGCTTTTTCCGTGCACTAGGCTACCTTAAGTATAGTACTTCTTTAGATGAATGCTGTTAGTTGGATCATCGAGCACATCTCCTTCAGAATTTGTTAGCTGATAGGCACCTGATCCATAGACTGAAATGATGACATAGGGACCCAACCAATTAGGTTCAAATTTCCCTTTCTTTTCTCTATCTTGCTGGTTTCTTGGATTTTCTTTGAGAACTAGATCACCAACTTTGAAGTTACGAGGAATGACCTTATGATTGTAGCTCCTGCACATGCATTGCTGATATGCTTTGAGATGAGTATAAGCATGTTGGCGTCTTTCATCTAATAGTTCCAGTTCTTGCAGTCGGCTAACTCGATACTCTTCATCTGGGATCAAACCTTTCAAAGAGACTCTAAGAGATGGAATTTCTACCTCCAAGGGTAAAATAGCCTTTGATCCATATACCAATGAATATGGTGTTGCCCCTGTAGGTGTGCGAATGCTGGTCCTGTAGGCCCAAAGTGCTGGATTGAGTTGTACGTGCCAATCTTTGCCGGCATCATTCACTGTTTTCTTGAGAATTTTTAGGATTGTTTTGTTAGATGCTTCTGCTTGACCATTTCCCTGGGGATAGTATGGTGTAGAAAACCGATGTTGGATTTTGAATTTTTCACATAATTCCTGCACATCTTGGTTTTTGAAAGGTCGCCCATTATCTGTGACGATTGAACTTGGAATACCATATCTGCAGATCAGATAATTGAGGATAAAAGAGGCAATTTGTTTCCCGGTCACTGTGGTCATGGGAACTGCTTCGATCCATTTGGTAAAGTATTCTGTTGCAGTTATAATGAACTTGTGTCCATTTGAAGATGAAGGATGTATTTTGCCAACTAGGTCCAGTCCCCACTGACAAAAGGGCCATGATGTTGTAAAGGGCTGCAGTTCCTGTGCTGGTGCATGTATCAGATTGCCATGGATCTGGCATTTAGGACATTTCTTGGCAAAGTGATATGAATCTTTCTCCATTGTAGGCCAGTAGTATCCCATTCGTAGAAGCTTTTTAGCAAGAGTAGTGCCACTTGAATGTGTGCCACAAATACCTTCGTGAAGCTCGTGTAAAGCTGAATCAGAATCATTATGATCAAGGCAATGAAGAAGAGTACCATCTAGACCTCGATGATATAAGGTATCAGCTGTAAGGGTGTAACGGGCAGCTTGTTGGATAAAGTTACGTTTTTGGTTACGGGATTGGTCAATGGGTAAGATATTATGCTTGAGGTAGTCGTATATTGGTCCATATAGCGGAGAATCGGAACGAGTCAAGGCATAGATAACATGGGATTCGGAGTGGTCATAGGCGGGGGAGAACAATTGCTCTACCAGGAACTCATAACGACTCTGTTGCTCAGGAATTTGTAGTAGCGAAGCGATTGTAGCCATTGCATCGGCTGCTTTGTTGTTCAACCTTGGTATTTGCTCCAAGGTAATGTTCACAAAATACTGTTTGAAGTCATCCACCATTCGTTTGTAAGGTAGTAGCTTGTCGTCCTTTGTCTGATATTTGTTGTTGATTTGATTGATGACCAATTGTGAGTCTCCATAGACTTTTAATTCTGTGATTTTCCATTCGACAACCATTTTGATGCCGATGACCAGTGCTTCATATTCAGCCACATTATTTGTGCATGGAAACATAAGTCTGTATGATTTTGGCATAGTGTGTCCTTCAGGAGTGATGAACAGAATGCCGGCACCTGAACCATGTTGAGTATAGGATCCGTCAAAGTATAGGGTCCATTGTTTAGTAGTAAGAACAAGTACATCCCTGTCCGGAAATTCAACCTCCATGGTTTGTTTGCCTGGTAGCGGTGCTTCGGCCAATTGATCTGCAATTGCTTGTCCTTTGATGGCTCATCTTTCGGTGTATTGGATGTCGAATTCACTGAGAATCATGACCCATTTAGCCAATTGGCCTGTAAGAGCGGCTTTGCTGAGTAGATATTTGAGAGGATCAATTTTTGCAACTAGCTTTATGGTGTGTGCGAGCATGTAATGTCAGAATTTCTGAGATGCAAAGACTACTGTTAGGCAAGCCTTTTCAATAAATGTATAGTTGAGCTCATAGCCATTCAATGTTCTACTGATGTAGTATATGGCATGTTCCTTTCCTTGTTGATCTTCTTGTGCCAATAGTGCCCCCAGTGAAATATCTGTTGTTGAGATATATAGAATAAGTGGCTTTCCGGCAACTGGTGGTACTAGAACTGGTGGATTCATCAGGTACTGTTTAATTTGGTAAAAAGATTCTTCACACCTAGCCTCCCATTTGAAGGGTACATTTTTGTGTAGCAAATGGTTAAATGGTAGACTTTTATCTGCTAGCTAAGCGATGAATCGCCGGATTGATTGAAGTCGTCTCTGTAGAGATCTGAGTTGACTGATATTTCGTGGTGGTGGCATTTCCATGATGGCTTGTACCTTTGCTGGATCAACTTCAATACCTTTAGCTGATACTATGTAGCCTAGTAACTTGCCTGATGTAACCCCGAAGACACACTTCTTAGGGTTGAGTCGGACTTGGAATTTTTGCAATCGATCAAAGATCTTTGTTAGGATGCCGAGATGTTCAGCTCTGGTGAAGGATTTTGCTAGTAAATCATCCACATAGTCTTCCATAAATGTGTGCATCATATCATGGAAGATGGTTGTCATTGCTCTTTGATAAGTGGCCCCTGCATTCTTTAAGCCAAAAGGCATGACATTCCAACAGTACGTCCCCCAAGGACAGGTGAATGCTGTTTTATCTTGATCTTCAGGAGCTATCTTAATTTGGTTATAACCTGAGAAACCATCCATTAGTGAGAGAATTGCATGGCCTGCTATGAGATCTACAATTATATCAATACTTGGCAGAGGAAAGTCATCCTTTGGGCAAGCTTTATTGACATCTCTGAAGTCAATACATATTCTTATACTACCATCTGGTTTTGAGACTGGAACAATGTTGGAAATCCATTCTGCATAGTCAATAGGTCGGATGAATCCGACATCTAATAATTTCTTTAATTCCGTTTTGACCATGAGTGCTATCTGTGGATTCATCTTTCGTAGCTTTTGCTTGACTGGCTTAACTCCAGTAGAGATGGACAAGTGATGCATGATTAAGTGTGGATCTACTCCGGGCATATCAGCATATGACCAAGCAAAGTTGATTTGCTGTTCTTTAAAGAAGATGATGAATGCCAATCTTTCTTCTTCTGTTAGAGATTCTGCAAGATGTATATTTCTGGCTGCTTCTGTAGTACCAATGTTGATTGATTGAGTGGGCTCAATCAATATGGGCGATCGCTCATGAAAGTGCTCAGGAAGAGTGTCAAGTCTCCCATCGTTAGGTGCCTTAAAAAGGTTTTCACCCTCTGATGCGTCCTTTATTTTTACTTTTTTATGATCTAGAGCTACCATTGACTGGTTTTCAGCATTAGATCCATCATTTGATGCATTTTTGCGACTGAGAGACTTGGCACTCCCTGATTGACAGATATCATTATTTCGTTCACTGGTAGAGCCTGTTTCCGGATTTACGGTACATAGGTAATGGACAATAGATGCATCATCTGGGAAAATAGGTATATCACTTGTTTCAGGTTCGTCCCAGTCGATTAGGTCAGGAAAGACAAGTGGTAAGGAATCGTTGGGTGGATCAAGTTCGGCTACTGTAAGTGTTAGGATAGAGTTATCATCGTGATGGGTCTTGTTTTTAAAGAAGTCTAAGGTTTTCTCGAGGTCTTCGATGGTATCATCTTCTACATAGACTTGTTCGTAATATTTCTGTTCGCTTTCCTGAACGTCATAGATATGTTGTGGTCCAAATTCAAGAAGTCTATCTTCTGCATTATGTTCTTCTTGAGAAATGGATATGAAATCAGCATCATCTGGGATATTTGTAGTAGTATCAGAGCAAGCACCCCATTCATATTCATTTGAATCTGTCTCATAGGCATCATCCCAAATTCTATCTGTGCTATAAACAGGTATGTTGTATGGCGAAAACAAATCTTTGATGATGGATACTATTTTGATATTCTGTGTTGATTCTGTATCCGATCCATCTTCTACAGTCTGGATTTGTTCATAGATTGTGCTTCCTCGGGGAGGAATGATGGTTTCTTGTGATGATATGATTTGTTCTTGAGCCATTGGTGTGTGAATATGAGCCACTGCTGCAGAGATGGCCTTCTTATGATTCAAAAGCTTTCCCTGATGTATCTTCTGATCTTGACGTTCTCTTGCCTTGCGGATTGTTTCTGCTGATTCAAAGAGAGCTTCCTGCCAGGATTCTTCCTTGTATTTCTTCTTTTCCTTCCATTGAGGTTTTGCATTTGTGTGTGGTGGCCTTTTCAATAGGAAAGTGAATTTAGAACCTAATCCTGCTTTATTTCTACTAGGTTGTGAAGGAAGATCTATAGGTTCCGTAACTCCTTCTTGGCGTTTCCCAATAGGTCCTTTGCCGCCATATCCCATCTGTTTCATGATCAAGTAGCCTTTTCCATATAGGTGTGTCGGTAGAACAATGTCTAGAGCGGCCGCTCTATTAGCTTCTTCTTCATCTTTGTATAGCCAGTTAAGAACATCCTTATCTTCTGATTCATGTGCTAGAGTCCCCAATTGGATGAAGGTACCATCAAATTTAGTTATGGGCTGAGTTGCCAGATGTGTTGATATAGTAGGTAAACCATGCGATCTAGGTGATGTTGGCAATCTGGTCAAACATAAAGGCTCCATAGAGTATTCGCCCATGCCTTGGTCTTTGATTTGCATTTTTTGTTTGAAGTGTCCCCATAAGGAGTTGGATTTTGCTGTTGGTGGATCAGATGTTGAAGACCGCTGCTTTTCTCTGTTATAAGGAACCAAACTGTCTTGGGCTGCCCCCATCGCATTGCAATGTTGAAATGGATTGTGATCAGTTGATATGGAGATTTCCTGTCCATCATAAGGAAACTTGACACACTGGTGATATGTAGAAGGTACTGCTTGCATTTCATGTATCCAGGGTCGGCCTAATAAAATATTGTAGGTTAGATCGATATCTAAGACTTGACAAATAGTATCCTTTTGTACTGGGCCCACTTGAATAGGTAATATGACGGTGCCTTTAGAGGACCGTTCCTCATCATCATATGCTTTTATGGTAATCTTTTTGCAAGGATCAATAGATTCTTCTGAGAAGCCTAATGCACGGATAAGCTTTAAAGTACAGATATTAAGGCCGGCTCCTCCATCTATTAGGACTCTCTTGACTCGGTGTTTGCAAACAATGACTTCAATATGGAGAGGAGTATTATGCGGATGACTCAATCAAGTATTATCATGCTCTGAGAAGGTGAGGTTATGAGATTCTATCATGTGGGCAACCATAGCTTGGAATCTGTCTGTATCCAGATTTTGAGGTACATTTGTTTCTAATAGCGCTTGCTCCAATATGTCTTTGTGTCTTGGAGATAGTTTCAACAATTCCAGGATAGATATCTGAGCCGGAGTTTTGCGTAGTTGATTAACTAAGTCGTATTGGATCTTTGGTGTGGTAATTGGAAGTGCAGTGTGTCCATTCAAGACATATTTCTGAGTCTGAGTTGTTACATTGACAGATTCATGATCACGTTTATCTCGAATGGTTATAACATTGACTTGATGGTCTTCGGCTGATATGTGATTGATTGTGTTGTTGTAGATGTGATTAATATGAGCTCCGCGTGTATCATTTGAAGTTGATGCTCCATCTTTGTTATAATTTGGAAGAGGATCTTTGAAGGCTTCGTGATCATTATTTGTTTTGAGACCATCCATCGTTAAGTCACCTCGATCAATCATGTCTTGGATTATGTGTTTCAATCTCATGCACTCGTTTGTTCTATGACCTTTGTTGCGATGAAAATCACAATAGTGTGAATCATTCCACCAAGGTGGTTTGATTGGGGGTTCATAATTGGAGGTAAAGAAAGAACCTTGTTTGCCAACAGTTCTCTGAATGCGGACTCTAATGATTGGCCCAATGGTGTGAAGATACGTTTATGGAAATTGTTGGTGTTGTTGCATGAATTGTTGTTAGGCCCTGGATTCAGGTTTTTGTTTGGATTATTGTTGGCGTTGTTGGTATTGAGTTGTCCTTGAGCATTGTTTGGTGCATATGTGTTGGCACTCGGAGTAGCATTTTTAGGATTTTTCATATTTTGAGTATTTCCTGATAAGGCAAGCACTGGCTGTTTAGATTTGGGATCATATGATTCATTGTTGCCTTTGTTTTTGTTTCGAGTCCAAAATTGAGTTTTGTCCAAATTAGTGTTGTTTTGGTTATTGTAGTTTGATGATTTCGTCCCTTCTTTGTAGAACTTGAGTGTTCCCTTTTTGACACAAGCTTCCTCTACTTGGATGCCATTTTCGATCAATTTGTCAAAAGATGGTATGCATTGAAGTTTGAGTCTGTAACTCATCTCACCATTCAAGTTATCAATGAAGATTTCCATTTTCTCTTTTTCAGGAATATCTCAAGGATATCTTGATACCATGCGTCGCCAACGTTGAAGGAATAACATGAATGTTTCATTGTTCTTTTGTTTGGTGTTGCAAATATCTAGCATGGTTATGGCATGTTGGATGTTGTAAGAATAATGGGTGATGAATTTGTTAACCAATTCGTCAAATGATCTAACAGGTGGTGTAATCTTGGATAACCATTCCATTGTTTGTCCTCCCAGGATTCTCGGGAATAACCTCATCAGATAAGTGTCATTATGAGCAAATTCAAGACTCATAGTACAAAATTCTCGAACATGATCTCGAGGATCACCTTTTCCATCATATTTATCAAATTTGGGAATGTCTGAGTTTGGAGGAAAAGGTATCATGTTTAAGCTTCTGTCAAATGGATAAGGACAGATTTCATTTATAGAATACCGCACTGTTGTCCCTTGTTGCATATCGTGTATTTGTCTTTGCAACATTTGCATTTGTTGAGTAAGAGCAACCAAGGGCGCATTATCTTGTCGAGGGAAGAGTTCTTCCCTCGTATTTGTTCTCAACTGAAAAGGTGTAGTAAATGGTATGTGTTGTTCTGGGGTTTCAAAAGCAGGTACTCGCATTTCTGGTATATGTTGTTCTGGAATATGTTGTTCAGGTATGCGAGTTTCTTCTTCCCTTTGTTGTTCTTGATATGTATATTGTTGAGATCCTGTTTGAAAGACGTTTGCATTGAAATCTTCAGGAAGTTTGACACCTTTGCTTGTAAGCATGAGTAGATATTTTTCTTTGTCATTTTCCATGAGTTTTTCGATGAGTTTTTGGAATGAAGGATTTTCTTGACATTCCTGAAGAATTGCGTCAGTAATTTCAGGATCGTCTGATGATGGAACTTCAAAAGGATTTGATAATCTACGATTCATACTTGATTCCGCGGGTGTCTCGCTTTGTTTGTTTCGTTGAGAGCGAGTGATAGGCATTTCAATAGAAACTTTCAGTGATGAAAGGAACAAAGTCCTCATTGATGTTTTGCTCTGGCGTTGGTGGTTCTGATCGAGATGTGTTATATGTGATGCACTCGTCGGGTAGGAATGCTGGATTGATTTTCCCACCTCGGTTTATCTTTTGATTAAAAGCAAACTTTTGACAGTATGCTCTTGTTTTCAGGGGTTCTCTATCAAATTCGCTGGATTTGTTTTGAATATAACGTTTGACGTGATGAAGAAATACCCGATGGGATTTGAAGAGTTGACGATTGATGTACAAAAACTTATTTCACTTGATGAATTTGGAAAAGCTAGGTTGTTGTTTCTTCAATGTGATGTTACGATAGAGGTTCTTTCTTCTCAGAATAAGGGGATTAGTCATGCATGAGTGATCAATGATTTCCTTTGATTTGTTTGGATTTAGTTGATTCCTGTTTGAGAAAAGGATTTGATTGATACTGATGATGAAAATTTTCCGGATTATGATAGGAGAGACATCCTCTATTGCTCGATTCGTTTAGGATTCTGACAACTTTGTTTGACACAAATTTGACTTGAGAAATAGTTTTAATGATTTGTTTTTGTCACTCTGGTTTGATAAAAGATGTGTTTTGATGAAAAACTATTTTCAAAATATTTTTGAAATTTTCAAAATTTTTGGTTTTTCCAACTCTCTATTTTTCTACCTCAGCTCACGCGCTAAAACAGAGGTTTAATGCGCTACCTAATTTTCCTGATGCGCTAAAATTTTTCTCACACGCGCTAGTCTGCCCCCGGTTACGCGCTGAAGTATTGATTCTGGAAAAATTTTGTTCTTGACTGTGAAAGATGTACGCGCTAGACTGGGCTTCAGAAGCGCTAACTGTTTAGGCCAATGCGCTAAAACAGGCTTTCCACGCGCTAAGCTGTTTGTTTCACGCGCTCAGACAGGTTGTTTGAAATTTGCTTGTGATGTTTGTTTGGAAAACAACGCGCTACACTGTGCCTCCGACGCGCTATCTGTTTTGGTTAATGCGCTAACTTTGGTTACCTACGCGCTAATTTTTTCTTGATACGCGCTAGAATCTGTTTTGCATGCGCTAAAGGATTATTCTCTATTTTGCTTTGCAGTTGAAACACTACTGTTTTTGTTGTACGCGCTATTTTGTGTTTTGGATGCGCTAAAAGATCGGTTACACGCGCTAAGATGTTGCTCTTACGCGCTAAACTGCCCTGATTTTTCCTTTTGGTTGTTTTTGTGAGGATTTTGATTTTTGTTGAGAGAAATTTTAAGTATGATGGATGATTTTCTGAAATACAAAATGCAAGCATGACACACAAAGTACAATCATTTCGCCTAATCTAACAGAAAGTGTATGTTCTGTCGAGGATGTGTTCCAATCCCCAATGTTTTAACAGGTTGGATACAAAATAAAACACTTCAGAAAGACTCTTTATTCAAGAGTCATAAGTAACATCATAGCCCACTAGTCTCGATACTCCGTCAGCTCAAACAGCCGTGTCACCCTCTAGAGGGCGCCCGTTTTTTTGCCTTTTGCCAGAAGTTAACCCAAAGTGAATTGCTTCACAGTTGAGTAGTTATCTTGGGAGATATATGGTGAGTAATCTTGGGGGCGGATTCTTCCCCACCCTTGCACTATGATGTTACAAATGTTTGGATACTGACTCAGCTCAAAGTTTCTAATGCTAAGGTTCTTAATCAGGCTTCCCGTTCGACCGTCAGTGATAAACTCCCTTAGGAGGCTTCCCAACCTTTAGAACAAAGGCTTTACGTATCTCGAGGATACTGGGGGAAGGCTAATCACTGCGCGCAACCATTAAAAAGGACTTTCGTCACTTTCCACATTTGATTATAGTGGGTTGGAATTCTTGGTGTCAAAGCCATTCCCCACTTAGGTCGTTCCCTTCACACCGGCCATAAACGACTTTAAGAGTTGATTGCAACTCCTCGGGAAGGCAGGCCTGCTAAAGGTTTTAACTTTTTGAAATACTGAAAGCGTAAGAGTGGTTTGGCTTTTTGATCACCCAGTTAAGGGGAGAGCATATACCTTCCACTTTCGAGACAAGGCAAATAAGTTTGTTCTTTTTAAACTCCAAGACAATAATTTGCTAACTTCTATCTGGAGATGTTGCTCCAAAAAGCATGGTGTTTTTTTTAATCCTTCATAGCAATAATTGTCTAATCTATGGAAAATAAATCGTCAACAAAGCAAATTCGATTTTGGAGGTCAACAAAAGAAAAATGTTTTTGCTGTAAAAGCAAACTTCCTCGCTTTACCTGCAAGAAATTGTTAAAATCCTGCAAATAAACAGAACGAGAAGATGGTTAGTTTGTTTCGGGGGACTTCCACAAGTCTAAAATTTTGAAATCGGTTACAAAAAATATTTTTGTTTGTTTTGTTTGTGATGCGCTACAGAATAAACTCTACGCGCTACAATACTCGTCGGATGCGCTACAGATTCGTCTCCATGCGCTATTCTGTTGCCCTGATGCGCTACTCTGTCTGTCGTATGTGCTAATTCTGTGTTTTGATTTTTCCCGCGATCCGTTATGCAGGAAAAATTTGAATCTTATGCGCTAACTGTTGGTTTCAATGCGCTGGAATATGTATGGAAAGCGCTAAAAGGTTAGGTGGATGCGCTAACCTGTGAGGTCAATGCGCTAATCTGTATTTCGCCGGCGTCGACACCTACAGGAAAATTTGTCAAATAGTGTCATGCGCTGAGGAACCGTGTTTACGCGCTAAGACAGAAAGTACACGCGCTAAACAGTAGGCTAGAAGCGCTAAACTGTTTGGCGGATGCGCTAAAATGTCTTTTCGACACGCTAATTCTGGTTTCCCGCGTACCTGCAAAAGTCATCAAATTCAAAAAATGATGTGTTATTGGGGTTCGTGCCCCATGGTGGGTGCCAGAAATGTATGTGGGAAAAGTGGGCAAATAAAACTTAAAACGTGAAAAATACGAGAAATACCAATCCACACACACACACAGGACTTCTTGATGCAAGCTATGGAGTAACGTAGTGTTACTCAGCTTCCCAAGGAGGGTCCCATGGTTCTTTATCTCACAATGTCCCTCAAACCAATGTTTTTGCTCTCAGATTACTGAGCAAAATGGTTTGGGGATGGCAAATATGAGAACGAGAGATGCTTTTAACTGATTTTAGTATGAGATGTGTTATAAGCTAGGTATGATGCTAGAAATGCAATAAACTAAATGATAAGATGACAGGGTTAGTATGAATACTATCCTAACATACTATATTTAATTTATGATTGAGCTAAAATGATAAAGAACTTATTCTAATATGCATATTCATGATTAATTCTGATCTAAAGAGAGGCTAAATGATGAGCATAAAATGATATGAAAGCTTGAAACAATTTGAGCATAAGTGTGATGCTTCAAATTTGAAAGTTGATTGTTAAGAATGGAGGAATGAGGGCTCTATTTATAGCACAAACAGGGCAATGGATGGTCAGGATTGAAAGGTTTAATCAAGGGCCAAGTTTGAAAGTTGGGGATCCATGTGCATAATTGGCACCAATGAAATGGTGACAAGTGTCCACACAGGATTGGGTTGAAAGAAGAGGTTGGAGGCATTAAAGGCCTGAGAAGACCTCATGGTTATCTAAAGGCTAAGGGTCAAGTCTAAGTTAGGTTTACCCACTGGATTAAGAGTTAATCCAAGGATAAACCTTTGTGCAAATGATTAAGAGATAATCATGGTCAAAGCATTAATGGCCTGATGAGACCCTTGGGTTGGATAGAGGTTGAGTCAAAACAAATGTTTTAACCATGTGGGAAGGTTTGAATTAACCATTAATGGTTATTGGAGACTTTAGGGATTAAGTGGTTGAAGGTTGGAAGCCTTTAATGGTTTTCAAAGACTTTGGGGGTTTTGGTGGTTGAAGGTTGAAAACCTTCAATGGTTATCCAAGACTTTGGGCCATTTGAGAAGTGACCTCCCTTTGCTTAGGGATGTGACAAAATTTAGAGGAGGGTTAGGTTAATTAGAATCGATTAGAAGATTCTAGAAGGGATTAGGAAGGGGTTTGGGATTTTGCAAGTGGATGGAGGGATAATAGGATTTAATTGAAATATTTGATTTTCATTCAATTTGGTTGTAATTAAATAAATTTGATTTATTCAATTTAGGATAACTATTTAATTAAATTTGAATTTAATTAAAAGTGGCTAGGGGATTTAATTGAATAAAATGATTTATTCATTAAATGGTATAGTGAATTTTATTTAAATAAATTGAATAATTTATTTAATAAAATAGAAGAATGTGGATAATTTAATTAAATTGGATTTAATTAAATAGAGAAATGAACATAAAATATTCATTTAGGAATATGGTCATTTTTATACGTCTACAGTTTGTTAAGTCTTCTGTGGTTATGGATTCTTCATTATTTACTACCCTTAAAGGATTGTCGTTTGGTGATAAGGCAGTTCAACCCTCAAAGTCTACTAATTTAAATGTTGATAACCTAGATTCTTCAGTTGGACATGAAAATCGAAGGCACATTGTTTCTCACCCTGTGAGTCTGTCAAAATCAAATATTGATATAGGGGTTTCTAATTTTGAGAATTTTGTCCCTCTTGGGGATGTATCTGTCCCTGTGGAAGATGTGTTGAAAGATAAGGACTTTATGGGAATAGAGTCTCATGTAGGGATTCATAATGGGGGGGTTTGGTTAAGAATTCTGCTAAATATGTTCAAGGGCTTGAGGATGGATTGCCTCAGGGGGAGTCACACCCTTTAGTTCATGGGTTTGAATCACCTTCTTTCATTTCTGATGAGGGTTTAATCTCTCAAGTCCGGAGACTAGTTTTTTAACATAATATTACTTTGAATAATGATGTTACTGATAAGGTGGTTGATGTGATTGATCAGGACTTGGTTAATTTGAATTCCTCCTTAGTTATCCCTTTGACTTGCAATCCCTTTGAAATTATCTCTCTAGATAAAGCTCTGGATTGTGAGAATGCTTTGTGTGTGGTCAACAAAGTCGATTTTGATCCTGGAATTAACAAACCTTTGGTTCAAATTCCTTTATCTCCCTCTTCCCCATTACCTTCTCCTGCGAAGTGAGGTAGGAAGCCAAAGGCATTTTATACTTAGTTGGAAATAGATTCTAGCATTCAGTTGACGCTTTTGAGCCCGATCTTCGGTTATGTGAAAAGGAAAACAAAGTTTAGTGCTCCTTTTACAAGGCCGATTTCTTCCAAACGTAGTCTTTAGGCGTCTTTTGGGGTTGACATAGTTGGTTCTGGTGATTCTATTGAAAAGAGGGGAGAGAATGCCTCCCCTCAAGGACAATGAAGATCATTTCTTGGAATGTAAGGGGCTTAAACGCCCCTAACAAGAGATGCTTGATTAAGTCATAGTTGGAATTAATGAAGTGTGATGTGCTTGTGTTGCAAGAAACTAAATTAAGTATGCAAGGTGCTGAATTTTTGTTTCCTAATTGGAAAACTTTGAAATTTTGTGTTTCCCCCTTTGTGGGGCTTTTGGAGGTTTAGCTTTGTGTTGGAATGATATTTCTATTGAATTATCTTTTGTTGTCTCTGCTACTTTCTGGATGTTGGCATTGGTAAAAAGCAGGGTTTCTAATACTAAATTTTGGCTATTTAATGTTTATGGTCCAATGTCTATTTTGGGAAAAAAATCTCTCTAGGATTCTTTAACTGTTTCTTTTTCCCCCCTTTGGGGACAGTTTGTGATTTTTGGTGGAGATTTTAATGCTATTTGTTTTGAAGATGATAAAATAGGGGGTATTTTATTGAATAAACATGTTGTGGTTGATTTTACTACTTTCATTCAAAAGAATGGTTTGTTGGATTGTAAAACTTTGAATGGTCCTTTTACTTGGACAAATATGAGGAAATTTTTTTCACAGATTATTGAAAGACTTGATCGATTTTTTATTTCTAATAATTGGATCTCTTCAAATATGGATGTTGTTGCTATGGTTTTTCCCAATTCAGGCTCTGATCATTTTCCAATCATGTTGTCTATTTTGGATGATAGGACTCCTAGAAATCTTCCTTTAAATTTGAGCCTATGTGATTTAGAGATCCTTCTTTTCTGATGCTCTTGGAATCATGGGAGGCCTTGACCCCTATTATGACTGGAACTAGAATGTTTCGCTTTGTCAAAAAACTTTCCTTTATTATAGAAAAGATTAAGTCCTGGAATGTCTTGCATTTTAAAAACATTTTTTCTGAGAAATCTAGAATCTAGGAAGAGCTTGAAGTTTTAAATTCTATGATTATGAATATTGGGATGGATTCTGTGGCCTTTGCTAAGCATAAATTATTAAATTCCCAGCTTGAGGAAGTTCTTTCTCGTGAGGAAATATATTGGCGACAAAAATCTAGGGATTTATGGCTTGTTGAAGAAGATAGGAATATTAAATTTTTTCATTCATCCACTAAAATAAAATCCCAGAGGAGTAGGATCTCTTGTATTCAAAACTCGGATGGGGTATTTATTTCTAAGGAAAAAAATATTGTTGCTGAGGCTGTCAGGTTTTCAAAATCTCCATTGACTTAGGAAACTTTTGTTTTTGATGATAGCTTTGCTTATCTCTGGAGAAGATAATAAGATGCTAATGGCTCCTTTTTCCACTCATGAAGTGAGGGAGGTTGTATTCTCTATGGCACCTGTGAAGGCTCCTGGGTCGAATGGTTTTACTGCTCTATTTTTTCAAAAGTGTTAGTCTTTTCTTAGGGAGGAGCTCCTTCTTGTCTTAGAGGAGGCTAGGTGTAACAAATCCATTTTGAAAGAGTTAAACACAACCCTTATTGCCATTATTCAAAAAAAAAAGAATCATAAGTCTTTTGTTAATTTTTGACCAATTGCATTATGTAATACATTATATAAGATTATAACTAAGGCAATCTCTATGCGGCTTCCCAATCTTATTCCCAAGATTGTTTCGGGTGAACAGGGTGGTTTTGTTCCAGGTATGGAGATGACTGAAGGAGCCATTGTGGCCCATGAGATTTTGCATTCCATTTCTCATCTTTCTATTCCTACTATGATTCTTAAATTAGATATGATGAAAGCTTATGATAGGGTTAGCTAACAGGCTCTCTCATTTGTTCTTCAAAAGTTTGGGTTTGGGCTCAAGTGGATGAGATGGATTTATGCATGTATTTGTACTCCTAGATTTTCTGTGATTTTGAATGGCTCCTCGTGTGCTTTTTTTTCTTCTTCCAGAGGCCTTAGGCAAGGCGACCCTTTGTCTCCTTTCTTTTTTATTATCTTGGCTGAATCTTTTAGCAGAGCTATACTAGTTGCTAGGAAGAGTGGTCTTTGGAAGGGTATTAGTATTCCAAATATGGTTGTTAGACACTGTCATTGCCTTTTTGCTAATGATACTTTACTATTTGGTTGTACCACTATGAATGAGGAAAAAGTTATTAATAGGATTATAAGAGATTATTCTGCTTTCTCTGGTCAAAAGGTGGACAATGATAAATCTAAGATTTTTTTTCTTAATGTGTCTCCCTTGGTACAATCAAGGTTGATTAAATTTTGGGGTTTTACTATTGGTTAGTTTCCTTGTAGGTATTTAGGGATTCCTTTTTTTACTGGCTCTGAGAAACATAACTTTTGTGAAAGAATCTTTGCTTCTGTTTCATCAAGGATTCTCTCTTGAACTAATAAATGGCTTATCTTTCCAGGGAAGATAGTGCTTATTAAGGTTATTTTAAATGTGGTACCTATTTATTTGATGTCCATTTTAAAGGCCCCCAAGAAATTGGTTTCTAATTTACAGTAAATTCTGAGGTCTTTTTTTTGGAATGATAATGTCAACAATAAGGCTCAAATTCCTCTGCTAGCTTGGGATAAGGTTTTCTCTATGAAGGATAGGGGTGGTGCTGGGATTAGGGATTTAAGTAAGAAGAATTTGGCTTTAGGTGCTAAGTTAGTGTGGAAATTATATAAGCAACCCTCTTCTAAGTGGGCATCTATTTTATTTGCAAAGTACTTAAGAGATTGTCTTAGGGAAGCTATTTTTATTGCCTCCTCACTTCCTAAGGGATCTAGAAATTGGAATTTCATGTCTAAATGTAAATCTGTAATTCTTCTTGGTTTATCTTGGCTTGTGCATAATGGTCAGAAAGCTAGATTTTGGGAGGAAGTTTGGAATGGTTTTTCTGCTCTGACCAGTCTTAGAGATTGACCGTCTCTTATGTCTCATTTGAAATCTTCTTGGGGACCTTTTGTGGCTGATTATTTTTATATGGACTTCTTTGGTTCTGTGTCAATTTTCAGATAGAAATCAGTAGAGTCTTTTCTAGTTGATCAAGAGCTCAAATCTGCATATGTTGAGGAGTTAAGTAAGCGTCAACTTGTCTATTCTGATACTGATAATGAGCTAATTTGGATACATTCTAAGACTGGGGAGTATTTAGTTAAAGATGGATACAAGTATTTATCTACTAATTAGAAGGGGGATGCATGGCCCTCTAGGCTATTTTGGCATATTTCCTACCTTACAAAGGCAAGAGATTTTGCCTGGCTAGCTGTCCAAGATAGAGTTATCATGGGTATGAGGTTGGATAGGTTGGGTATCACTGTGGTATTTCCATGTGTTTTGTGTGGTTGTTCCTTGGAATCAGCTGATCATCTTTTTCTTCATTGTCCTTTTGCTTCAGAATGTTGGTATTGGCTTTTTAATAAATTAAACTGGTTTGTGGTGTTATGTGGGGATGTTCGGTCTCACTTTAGGGGTTGGCCACTATTATGTTCATCTTCTTTTTATGCTTGTCTATGGATTATTTCCCCTTCTATTATGATTTGGAAGATGAGGCTGGAAAGGAATTTTTAGGAAGTAGTTTTCCTCATTGGCAGATGTTCTCTTTTGTATTGAGAAATTTATGTTGGAATCTGCTTTGGCTTTTATTTATAAAGGTCTGAGTCCTAAATGCACTTTAACTTCTTGGGATAGCTAGATCATAAGGCATTGGCTAGCTTTACATTTACTTCCCTCTCAAGGGGCTTTTTCTAAGAAAAGGTTGTCCTTAACTAACAGAAAAGAGGTGGTTTAGTCAACTCCCCCCCCATCCAAATTTAAGTTAAATTTTGATGGTGCTTCTCGGGGTAACCCGAGGAAGTCTGCCATTGGGGTGGTGGTTACTGATGAAACTTCTAGAGTGATTAAAACTAGATGTAAATGTATTCCTATTGGTATGAATAATGTGGCTGAAATTCATGCTCTCTCTATTGGGCTTGATTTGCTAATTTCTTTAAATCTTAAAGACGTTGTGATTGAAGGAGATTCTTTAGTTATCTTTTATGCAGTTACTAATCGAACTTGTAATTCTTGGCATTTACAATACTGGTTGGATAAGGATCTATTATAGATTAAGTTCTTTAATTCTTTCTCTATTTTTCATTGTTACATAGAGGCTAATTATGTCGCTGATTTTTTGGCAAATAAAGCTTTAAATAAGAATATTCAAAATTCGGTTGATGTAGATGAGAGTTGTCTACCTCTTTTGCCTTCAAATTCTTAAGATCTCCTTTTGGTCATACTCTTTTTCTTTGCCTCGACCTTGCATTTTGTTTGGAATTGTTAACATGTATGTAGTTTAGTGCGATGGTGTATGGGGTATTTCTAGTCGCTTTACTTGTTGGTACAATGTTGGCGATATGACTCATGCAGATATATTTCAAATGGCTGCAAGAGTTATGCAAAGTTATGTTTTCTCATTTATGATGCTTATTGATTTTTTTTTCTCTGAGTTGGTGGCTTGTATATGTTTGTTGGTACGGTGATCTGTGATTTGGCTTGTGCAGATCTCTGATCTTATATCATTTTTATTACACTTAGGTCTTTCTTTGGCCGCTTGTGTGATAGGCTTTCTTAGTAATGATGTCTCAATTATTTTTTATATGCTTGCGACATCGTGTTGTTTATCTTATTTTTCATTTTGGTTTTCTTGTGATGGAGGCTGCTAGTTATAGAATTTATTTGCATGTTAAGCAGTGTGATTTTCAGGATCCTCATGCTTTTGATGATGAGAAACTTGGTAGATTGTTTAAAATTCATTCTTTTGAATTTTCTCTTTCTTTTTATAAGGTGATGGGCAGACGGTGGTTGGTGGAGAATACTAATATTTTCCTTGCTGAAGTTGCTTCTCATTTTATTACTGTGTGTATGGATATGCTCTTGAATGCTTCTTTGGTTCGGGCATTATTGGACACATACTTTCATTCCTCTTTTTATTCTGATTTTAATTTTGATAATGCTTTGTCTTCTTATCATTTTGAGCATGGGTCTTTTCCTTATGGTGGTTTTGTATCTCGGTCTAAATTACTATCTAGCGGTTGGCACTATGAATTACTTTCACTTTTAAGAGGTGGTTTGATTTCTAACCTATATGATGACATGATGTTTTCTCTTGTAGATTTTTTAGAGCATGTTTCTCCAGATATTTTGTCTATGACTGTTAATGTGTTTTCAGGTATACATTTCCTCCTTGATTCAATGAAGGCAATTATGTCTCTTTCGAGTGTAGTTGTGCCTCTTTAGGTGGTTGCTCCAGATAATCAGAATGATGTTTCTTCCCAGCCTTTGTTCCCTCCAAAGGAGAGTTCTTATATTTGGTATCTACCCTCCTGATGCTCTTTTCTCAGCTTCTTCTCTAACAGTTGTGTATTTGCTTCCCATATTTTGGGGGGATGGGTACTATCTTTGTAATGATCTTTGTTGGCCTTTATGGTTTTTTGGGAATGATTTGGGGCTGGTTTGGGTTTTCACTTCTCTTCCTCAAATGTAATTAGTTGTATCTTCCCACTGGGACTTTTTATGAGTAAGACCGAAAGTTTTCTTTGCCTAGTTCTTTCCTACCTGTTCTCTTTGAACCAGGTTTGTATAAAAAATTATAATTAATAAAATTAGTGGTCTTCCACTTTTATTGAAATTTTTTTTTTTTATTTGTTAATCAACTATTAAATATACCATCCCATCATACTTTTCCTTTGTAGGAAATTACTTCACTAGCCGCGCATTTATTTTCTAGTTAGGGGAGAGTTGCCATTACGTGTGTGGGGACCTAAACATGTGATATTCTTAGGTGGCTAGGGGCCCATAGGTATCCGCTTAACCACCCAGTACTTGTCAACGTGTATCCCACCACATGTTCAACATTAAACCAATAAATAATACCATTTAACAATCACATGAATTAACCATAAAGTGTATCTTTTGCATTCAAAATATAAATCTTTATATTCACACATAAACATTTAAACCATTCATATTGATTCACATAAATTTTTTCAAGAGTTCTATCAAATAAGATCACATGCCTAATAAAGGGACCACGATAAAAATATTAAAGTTTGTATTAAACATTATAACAATAACATATGAAGCCTAAACAAGCCGACTTGGAGGCAAAACAAAATAACGTGAAGATAATCCCATGCCATGTGAGCAACCATGGACATTGATGTGGCCAATAAAATGTCATGTGTTGGTCAAAATTTGTCAACATCCGCGTCAGACCATGGGATCCTTTCACCACCTTTCCGCATCCCCCGCCCCATTTGTCCAGCTTGAACCAAGCTGATATGGTCATTTCAACGTTGTTACTAGTCATATCACCTGCATCCATCACAACACTTGTGTAAGGCCACAAATTGAACAACAAAAACAATCAACTCAGACATAAATGGGGAAATATGGAGATTCAAATTCAAATTCAATACAATAGGTAAAAAAATTCAAGAACTTTGATTCAAATTCAAATTTAAATTCTCAAACATAAATATGCACTTGAAATCAATGCATTTCATTTAGCAAGTGAAAGCAATAAGCGAAGAGCAAGAAGGCAAAGAAAGAGCACGTTACAGAGGTGCACGTTGCGGAGGCGCATGAAGCCATACAATTCAGGTAAAGAATACATGTTTTTCAGGTATTTTTCATGTTCAGAATCCACAAACCTCCTTTCAATTTATGTTTAACAATTCAATAAATTGTGTTTTTAAAAAAAACTATGACTCACTTACCTGAATGATTACAAAAAAAATTCGTCATACACCAAAAAAAATCATTTCTTGCTTTCCCCCATGGGTTTATGTACCCATAAGTTCGCTGACTCGAATCTGACTTGTGACATCTTCTCACCGCCTTCATCCTCACCCGCACCTATGATAGCCGCACCACCTTCCTTTTCATGAAGAAATTGCTTAAGAAACCTCCACCCCTCGACCGCTTTGGACCTCCTGGCTTCCCGGTCCTTCCCCACTCTCCATCTAATGAATGGGAAAAGTGTTATGACTTCTACTTCCACTCCTTCCCCTACTACATAGTCAAAACCCAATTCCAGGAATGACCTTGTCAAGCAGATACTATAGGCCGCCTAACCATTGCTTATCCATTATTCCCTGCAACAATCATGCAGATTTTTCAACATTTTTCCCAATCTCCATACCCCGTTCCAGAACCATATTCACAATTTCAACATTCATGCAGTACCTGTGTTCTATTTTTTAGAAAATGATCACCAAGGAACACCTTAATTGTCATGATAAATTCCTCATCCTGGTACTTGAAAACTTGCTTCAATCTCTTATTAGATATTGCACTAGCAAATGCCTGCTGTTACCTTGAGATGTAAAGTGTGAATTTAGCTTCCATTCTTACTAGTTCCTGTGAACTGCTTCCCCTTCGCTGAAAAAAATAAACTATATTCTCAATGCATTGCTTGACCCCTATAAATATATGCATTTATTTTATTTTTTTAATTTTCTCTTCAATATTGTATACTAATGTCTGTGAGCAAAATCTCTTCAAATATTTTGGCTTAATTATGCACACTTCCCATGTAAATAAGAAACCACCAGCTCATATTCCTTACATTAATGAGATTTTGGTGTTTTAGTACACATCCTCCAGCCCACATTCCCTACATTAATGCATAGTTCAGTATCCTGACATATCCACTTGACATTATTTTTTCTAGGGGAGAGTAACCACAATGTATACAACCCTATCTTCATGGTGTCCACGTATACATATGTCTGACACTATATACATATGTATATATATACTGTCAAATATACATATTTGACGATGTGTATATATATATATGCACCGTCCAATACATATTCCATATGAAATACTTATACACTCAATTATGTATTTTTGAAGGTTTATATATACAATCCCAATTCATTAAACTCAACTTTATAGGAACAATTTCAACTTTAAAGAAGCCAATTAAAAATACACAATTGAACCCTGACAAAAGTGTAGATGAATGAAAATGAACATAGAGCCATGCAAATGACTGACTTCATGCCAATTCAAACACAACACTGAATCAAGTGGACATACATAAAATAGTGACTCAATTTAGTGTACATGGTTACATGAAAATAGACCCATACATTTACAACCCTTCTACTTATATACATATATGTACATTGACATTTGATGTTCATATATGTATATACAAATATATACATATAAGCCCAATTCAAACATCAAAATGAAGTTCCAAATGCACAAGTGAACATACTTAAAACCTAGCATGACAAAAAACCAACCCTCAATGACTCAAAGAAACTGAAACATAAACACACATCAAATTTTGAATTAATTTAACAATAAACATCAAAACTATTGACTCTGTGCATATAAACATACACAAATATCACAACAGAAACATCCAAACGTAATTGAACATCAAACAACAAACTACTTACTGATTTGAACATCAAAATGGTGTTATGGCTATATGTACTAACAAAATTCAATTAATTATCCATTAGAAATCCACATATGTATCTACATACATATACATTTACAGCTAACGTACTTGTGTGGTTTTACATGTATCTACATATATATGTACATATATAGCTAATGTATATATACGTATATATGGATATGCACATATAGAGGTCATGTACATATATGTATATACATATATTAAATTTACTAAATTTCCCCAAGCCATGACTGAATTACATTACCCGCTTTAGGATTTGATTGTTTGTCTCTTTTTTACACCAACATTTTTGATCTAACTATGCGATCCATCGTCCTGCAGAAGGAGAATTCCCATGAGAGATGTACAAATTAAATGTCCCAGTTGACACTCTCCCTCATCTTGATGGTGGATCATAGGGTGTGATCCGAAACATTGATGCTAATCCCAAAAGCATCAAATCCTGTATACAAATGTGTTCGACTATCAGGTGACATGATATATTTGTAATATATACTATGATGCAGATGACTATAGAGAAGTCACAATGATACATTCTAGACATCGGACATGGACACAATTGAGCGTGGATGTCTCAAAAAAAGATGAATGCTATCAAATTGTTTTAAATTATCATTACGATAGGGAAAAATATTTGAAGGCCCATCACACAATAACAAATCAAGGTGTCATTGCAACCCTCACTCCAAATGATATAGATTATGACATTACAACTTACCTTCATGGATATTTTGATCCCTTCTTGCAATCACCTATTCCACCCACCGAATGCCCTGTTCAAATCCCTTATCCACACATTCGTACACAACAAGAATGGATTGTGAAGCATTTTCATATTGTTGACCAACTCTTTCTCTATCCAAACCCCTATGATGATCATCTCTTTCCCACCCAATCGTCTTTCTATTCTAAATCATTCAAGGTGAATCTGGAATCATGGCAAGCCAACTATCTGAATAGGTTTTTTTTAGAAAACTATGGACCACAAGTTTGTCAAAACTCCGCTACCTTATCATGGCAACAAAAGCTTAAAAGAGTAGTCAATGAAAATATTCTATCATGAATTTTTACCAAAGTATACATTCAACCTCATTGTGGTCAAACTAGGTTGCATTCTAATCTACCTTGCCGACTATACAATCAACAAATTCTTTGGAAGGAAGCTATTTTAACTGCACCACCACATCTACTTGACCCAGAAGTTTTTGACCATGAATCCCTGCCAGACTAAGTCCGCGCATGTACCTCTAAACCCCTATTGTCTAAGTTTCCAATAAATAATACATTTCCACTCACATATGCCCATAAAAGATATCAATTTACATAGAGAACCATACTACTATTTGAGCATTACTATCATCGTACACTATCTTGTCATCCACTCCTTACTTGTACAATGGTATGATGTCAAGCATCAAAGTTGATATCGTTCAACAAGCATTGAATTACAACCTCACTTTTATAGTTGGTTCCATCTCAATGTAACCCATGTTGTATTGTATATATGTTTGCAGATTACATTTAAAATTATAGAAATTTTCCATACATATTGTACAATTCATATTGATATGTATTGTTTTCATGGAAGTAGAACTAGCGTACAATTTATTACTGTTCTTGCAAATGAGGAAGTAAAATAAGATGACTGCCCGTGGTGCAAAGAAGAGAGCATCAACAAGGTTGCCATCACATAAAAGAGGTGTGAAGATCCCAGTTCAGCCATAGACCCCACCTCCTAATGTGGCTGAAACAAAGCCTATACCCCCATCATCAGATGATTAGGAACTAGAACTTGTCTCGCTGCCCACAGTGGATATTTTTTCTCCTTCAACTGGAAGGAATTTTATAAGGCCACATAAATTGTGGTCATCTTAGCCCATGGAGGGTGCAATCCATAATATAGAAGAAAACAACATGTATGTTAGGGGAGCATCAAAGAAGTGGGATATCCCAGCTACAACAGTGACAAAATGGTTGGGTGGACTAACAATGACATCGAAGAAAGGTCCGCCAACCATCCTCACTGCTGAAGAGGAAGAAGAGATTGTTGAGTGGTGCCAACAGATGACCTTGGTTGGTCATGGCCTCGAGATCCTGAACTTGAAGGCAGTTGTGGCATAGATTTGTGAGGATAGACCCAACCCTTTCAAGGATGGCATGCCTGAAAAGTCATGGTGGGATAGTTTTAAAGCCTAACATCCAAAACTCACCTTGCGGATAGCTGAAGGACTTGACAAAGATAGGGCACTCACTATGAGACCTTCCGTTGTTGTTGCTTTCTATGAGACATTATCAAAGGCATATGCAACAAATTCGTATGGTCCTTGTCGGATTTGGAAGTGTGATGAAACTGAGGTTATGGTAGGTAGGAGCGATGCTATGAGGGTTCCCTCTAGGAGACTAAGTCATAATGTCTCATACATAATCCCGAAGAGCCAGGAATGGATTACGATTATGTGTTGCATGAATGCTTCTGTGCAAAGCATCCTAGGCTTTTACTTATTCAAAGGGAGGAAGCAACTATATAATTACATCGCCAAATACGAGCTGAGTGCTTATATGGCAGCAAAGAAACACACATGGATAATGAAGGAACTATTCCTTAATTGGTTGCACCACTTTGTGCGATCTCTTCCTGGGGGTGTATCACCCACCAACATGCACTTGCTTATATTTGATGGTCATGGTAGCCATGTTGTAGTGAAAACCATCCAAGAGTCAAGGATGGCAGGTATAGACTTTGTCACATTATCGGCTCACACCTATCACAAAATACAGCCACTAGATGTGAGTGCCTTCTCTCCATTTAAAACAGAAAGAGCGGCGTGGTTGGCAAGGTTTCCAAATATGGAGATAAAGCATTCAAGAATTGAGCATATCAAGTCTCCTTTCAAGTCTAGGTATTGCATTACAGACAAGAATTCAACCATTGAAGAGGATATTTCTATCAACATTCAAGACATCCTATTTCACATATCCTTTCAAGAAAATTCGTCTACAAAGGTATCAACCTTTCAATTACATCCCCTCCTTGAGGTGGACTCACTTCAGACATTTCCTTTCAATTACTTGGAGCATTTTTCACCCACTTGGTTAATTCCAAATGGGGTTTGACCTGAAGGAAAACCCCCAATCCCAACAACTTTTTTCTCTCTTTTTGTGTGTACGTTGCAAGTGTCCAGCTATAATTGTAGGTTTAGGCTTCATTACCAGAGATGGAAAAAACCTTTTCAGCTCACGGATTTTTTAGAGGACCATGTGAAACTTCAACTCGGTCCTTGCAAATTTTGCTCAAATTTGCAAGAAAGCTTCAGCTCAACATTCTACTACTAATTCCAGGTACACAGCTTCATCCCGCATCTCTATCTCAAGATATAATCGCTTCTTTCTCATTTCTACACTTAGTCTCAATTTTCTTAATTCAACTATTTTATTATTGATGCTCTGCAAAAAGGATTAGAAAATCTGTTTGATGGCAACACACACAAGAGCACAAGAAACAAATGTTAGTGTTAGCAACAAAAGATTATCCTAAACAGGCATATCAAGAGAGATATTAAGCATGAAATAGAAAGCATATAAACATAGAATAAAATAGCTAATCAAGATGCTCATAGTTGCTCCTCCCTTGTTCCTCTCCTCTCCAAGTCCCAAATGAGTGTAGCTCTCAGCTTTTAGCACTAGCCATGGATGCCATATGGAGATTCAAGATAGTTGAATATGATAAGCAAATGCTATGTAAGTGTAGATAGTGATGCTATGAGAAAGCTCTATGCTAATGTCAGTATAACAACAATACTCTAAAATGCTTCCTTTTTTTGCTTGAGGAGAAGGGTTCTATTTATAGAAGAAATGGGGAAATGAAGGGTTAAGATTGAATGGTTTAATCAAGGGCCAAGTTTGAAAGTTGGGGATCCATGTGCACAATTGGCACCAATAAAATGGTGACAAGTGTCAACATAGGATTGGGTTGAGAGAAGAGGTTGGAGGCATTAAAGGCCTAAGAAGACCTCATGGTTATCTAGAGGCTAAGGGTCAAGTCCAAATTAAGATTACCCACTGGATTAAGAGTTAATCCAAGGATAAACCTTTGTGCAAATGTTTAAGAGATAATCATGGTCAAAGCATTAATGGCCTGATAAGACCTTTGGGTTGGGTAGAGGTTGAGTCAAAACAAATGTTTTAACCATGTGGGAGGGTTTGAGGTAACCATTAATGGTTATTGGAGACTTTGGGGATTAAGTGGTTGAAGGTTGAAAGCCTTCAATGGTTATCAAAGACTTTGAGCCATTTAGTGGTTGAAGGTTGAAAGCCTTTAATGGTTATCAAAGACTTTGAGGGTTTGAGAAGTGACTTCCCTTTTGCTTAGGAATGTGACAAAGTTTAGAGAAGGGGTTAGGTTATTTAGAAGTGATTAGAAAATTCTAGAAGGGGTTTAGGCATGCAAGTGGATTTTGTAGGAAAATGCAAGTGGGAGAAATTTTGGTATTTTTAATTAAAATAAAATCATTTATTTCAATTAAATGGTGTAATTTGCATTTGGATAAATATTCAAATAAATATTAATTTATTTAAATGAGAAAAATGAAGATAAAGCATTAAAATGCTTGAAGACTTTGAGGGAAACCATTAAAAGCTTGAAGACTTTAAGGAAAACCATTAAAGTCTTAAGAAGACTATAGAAGGAAGCCATCAAGTTTGAATACTTTAAGGGAAACCATTAAAGGTTTCAAGTGGGTGAGGATAAATAGGATTTTAAATAAATAATTTATTTAAAATAGTTGTGCAACTTGCTTTTGTAGGAAAATACAAGTGGGTGGAGGATAAAGGTGATTTTAAATAAATTATTTATTTAAAATAATTGTGCAACTTGCATTTGTAGGAAAATACAAGTGGGTGGATGATAAAGGTGATTTAAATAAATTATTTATTTAAAATAATTGTGCAACTTGCATTTGTAGGAAAATACAAGTGGGTGGAGGATAAAGGTGATTTAAATAAATGTTAATTTATTTAAAATGTGAGAGGTGGGATTTTGGGGGATTTAAATAAATATTTATTTATTTAAATGTGAGAGAATATTTAATTAAATAAATATGATTTATTTATTTAATTAATGGTCTGAATTTGGTTAAGTGAATTAAATCAAATAAATTGAATAATTTATTTAATTAATAGGAGAAGAGGGTTAAGATGAATTAATTAAATATTAATTTAATTAATTATTAATTGATGGTTAAATAATCAAATAAATACTAATTATTCATTTAATTAAGTGGACAGATTTATGTGACTACATTTGCCCCTCTTTGAGATGGTGCGGTTTATCGCATCGTTTCAAAGAAAGAAAAATAGGTGTGAAGAAATGCCCCATAAATGTAAATTTAATGGGTGGTATGCCCCCTCGAGAGATGGGCCGATTTTTTTGTTGAAAAATTGGGCGATCTCTCGAAAAAGAATGAAAAGTGGAGTTGAGGTAGAATAGAAGAAATTATAACTAATGATGAAAGAATGGGAGAAAAATAGAGTGAATACGGAGAAACAACAAGCCAGCGAGTACCCTGAGGTCATGCAAGAGATACATAACAGATGTAGTGTGGGGTTTGGATTGATGCTATACAATTGATCAAAATTGGTTGGACAATCTAGTGCAATCGGTTTAATTGCCCTAGTCAAGTCAAAGTGTGACAGTTGATGTCAGTTGGTCGCTTGGACATGATAAAGTCTGAGTAAGTGAATCAAAGTGACCTGATGTGACTTAGACAATTGATATAATTGCTTGATGAAGTCAAGGTATATGAAGCAAAATACTCATTGAGATGTAGACAATTGATGTAATTGTTTGTTGGATTGTGTTTGATTGGTTGATCAATTGATAGTGTGTGCGTGTGATGGATGGTTGTGGGGAATCATGGGAGCCCTGTTGAGACTAGGTCATTATGATAAATGCCTATTGTAGTCTAGGTTTGCCATAATCGATTACTTGTTGAGACTCGAAGATACTTGATCAGAGTATCTGTTGATAGTCTAGGTCCGCGTGAGTTGATGTACCTATGCAGATAGAGTAACTTTCTTGACTTATTGGATGACTTAGGATAGGAAACACAATCCCTCCTATTTAGAGATGGATGGTGATGAACGTGGCTTGATTAGGTTGATTGGGACACGATGTAGGGTATGTGATGGTGATTATCGAGATGGGGAGAGTGGGGGGGGGGGGGTCAATGTTAGATAGAAGAAATGGAGGACCTATTACATTCCAATGGAAGAAGAGGAAAATAGAGTATCCATTGTCATTACTATGTATGAATGATATGCAGCTATTTATGAATGTATGGATGGATGGAATGCAACGGAATGCAATATATACAAATGAGATGGAATGATGATCCATGGTGCTTTATTTTTCATCATTGAGCTTTAAAATGTTGTAAGAAAATACAAGCAACTTGACATAAAGATTCAAGATGACCAAAGTATTTCTTACATGGATTTGATATAGCAAGTTAATACAAGCAACTTGATATAATGGATCAAGTTGACCTGAGTATTGCTTGCGGAACAGACAAGGATTATCTCCTTTCATGCATGACTTGGATCATCCTCCTTGATCTTAGGCTGATCATATCCTGAGACAAGTGCATACCGTAATAAGAGATAAAACCTTTATCCAGTTTGGATGAGGTAGGAGGAACCAAAGAAAAAGCATTGTACCTGCAAACAAACAATATATACATAAAGAATAAAGAATAAGGATCCTTGGTAATGGTTCATGCTCATATGGTCGAGGTATACGCTGTAGTCAGCAAGCCGTAGTGATCTATGACTGTATTTTTGCCTATGATCAGATAGCTTGGTGAACTTCCCACGTAGACACCATTAGTACATGCCCCAGAACTTCATCGAAAATAATGCGCAAATGATACAAAACAATGCTGCAAGATCCTGATACAGATAAACGAACGATTGTACTCACAAATCAACCAAGTATTTGATAGCTTAACATAATTTTCTTGTCAAAGAAAATGTCACTTTTGTCTTTGTTTTGGTAAGGAAGGATGCATCCTTGTTGAAGACAGTTTGATTGTTGATGTTGATTGTGTGGTTGATTGGTAAATGGTCATTGTGTGAGTAGTTTGTCAATGTTTATTTTGGTATCTGCATGGATGGGTATGTACAAGGTGTTGTCATGTTTTTGTGTGATTTTTCAATGGTTTTGTCGATGTTTTTGGATTTTGAATTGTTTTGAATGTTTTTGGTATTTTCGCGAGATATTTTTGAATGTTTTTGGATTTTTTATGATTGTTTGAATGAAGAACTTAATGAATCATAAGACAATGTAGAATCCACTTCCATCAATAGGTTAAAGGCATTGCCCCTAGTTTTAGACATGACTATGAAAAAATGGGATGCAAGATGTATGGAGTACTATCATAATTGCAGAGGAATAAAAAGCCATGGTTGATGGATGGATGGATGTATGTATGAAGTAGATGTGATCGCAACAAGTCTGAAAGACAATGGAGCCATAGCCTTTATGACTGGTGCCTGTTTTCCAGGTTTTCACCATCGTACTTACCCAAGGTGCCACTGGAGTGGTTGTTCATCATTTGGATGCATGATTTTTCTTTACTTTTTTTAATGTTTTTGTATTTTCTTTAGGACATTTTTCTGATATGCAGGGGAGCCTGATGCTCTATACATCTTAGGTATAAAATCGTTTAAGGTGCATGTTATTAATTGGATCTGCGAGCGGTTCTCCTTCTGATGTAGCCAACTGATATGCCCCGGACCCGAACACAACAGTGACAACATATGGGCCCAGCCAGTTTGATTCAAACTTGTCCTGATGTTCTCGGTTTGGTTGGTTGCGAGGATTCTCTCAAAGAACAAGATCACCTACCTCAAATGTATGAGGTCTAACTCGGTGATTGTAGCTTCTGCTCATGTGCTGCTGATAGGCTTTGAGGTGATTGTATGCAGCTTGTCGCTTCTCATCTAGTAACTCCAAGTCCTGAAGACGGGATACTCTGTATGCTTCATCATCTATCAGATTATGCAACGAAACCCGTAATGATGTTATCTCAACCTCAATAGGTAAGATAACTTCTGCACCATAGACCAATGAATAAGGAGTTGCGCCTGTAGGGGTCTGAATGCTAGTTCGATATGCCCATAGTGCCGGATTTAGTTGAACATGCCAGTCACGACCGGCATCATTGACTGTCTTCTTTAGGATCCTCAATATGTTTTTATTGGATGCTTCGGCCTGACCATTGCCTTGTGGGTAATAGGGAGTGGAAAAGCGGTGTTGGATATGAAATTTCTCCCAAAGTTCGTGGATATCCTGATTTTTGAAAGGAAGACCGTTATCTGTGATGATGGACATGGGTACACCATACCGGCAGATGATGTAATTGAGGATGAATGAGGCGATTTTCTTGCCGGTGACTTGGGTAAGTGGAACAACTTCGATCCACTTTGTGAAATATTCGGTGGCGGTAATAATGAATTTATGGCGATTAGATGAAGATGGATGAATCTTACCCACAAGGTCAAGGCCCCATTGACAGAAAGGCCATGGTGTTGTGATTGGTTGTAGTTCCTGGGCCGGTGCATGTATTAGGTCGCCATGAACTTGACATTTCTTGCATTTTCTGACAAAGTAGTAGGAATCCTTTTCCATAGATGGCCAATAGTATCCATTGCGTAGGAGTTTCTTGGCTAGTGACGGACCACTTGAGTGAGTCCCACAAATTCCTTCATGGACCTCTTCCAAAGCCTTTGTTATCTCACCTTGTTCCAGACATCGAAGGAGAGTACCATCAAGACTGCGTCGGTATAGGGTTTCAGTAATAATGGTATATCGAGCAGTTTGGTGAATGAAGGTTTTACGTTGGTTATTTGATTGGTTGGGAGGAAGGGTGTGATCGTGGAGATAGGTGTAGAACTCACCGTACCATGGGGATTCAGAACCGACAAGGTGACATATCATCTCAGATTCAGGGATATCATAAGCGGGGATCCAAAGTTGTTCTACCAAGAACTCGTAGCGTGTTGAATTCTGTGGAAGATCTAGTAGAGATGCGATGGTAGTCATGGCGTCAGCAGCTCGATTCTGATCTCTTGGTATCTGCTCAAAAGTGATAGTAGTAAATGATGCCTTTAGATTGTCCACCATTTGCTTATATGGCATGAGTTTATCATCCTTGGTCTGATATTCATCTGTTGCTTGTTGAATGACTAGTTGGGAATCGCCATATACTTGCAGTTCTTGTAATTTCCATTGTACGGCTAACCTGAGTCTTGTGATCAAGGCCTCATACTCTGCTATGTTGTTTGTGCATGGAAATGTGAGCCTGTAAGACTTCGGGATGCTATCACCCTGAGGTGTGATAAACAGAATGCCTGCCCCCGAGCCGTGCCTAGTGTATGAACCATCAAAATATAGTTTCCATGGTTGTGTTGTTGTGATCATGAATATCTCTTCATCTGAAAAATTGGAAATGAGAGGATGATCGCCTATGAGTGGTGCATCGGCCAACTAATCTGCAATAACTTGACCTTTGATAGCTTTACGGTCCACGTACTCAATGTCAAATTCACTTAGAATCATCACCCATTTGGCCAAGCGGCCTGTCAATGCTGCTTTGTTAAGTAAATACTTGAGTGGATCAATCTTTGCAATGAGTTGTACCTTGTGTGTTAACAGATAGTGTCTCAATTTTGTGGCTGCTAAGATCATTGCTAGGCAAGCTTGCTCAATAGGTGTGTAATTGAGTTCATAGCCTACCAGTGTGCGAGAGATGTAGTAAACAGCACACTCTTTGCCTTCTGCATTATGTTGTGCCAGTAATACACCTAATGCTGTAGTTGTTGCCGAGATATAGAGTAACAATGGTCTACTTGGATCTGGTGGCATCAACAATGGTGGATTCATGAGATAGTTTTTAAGCGTCTAAAATGCTTGCTGGCATTGGGCATCCCACTGAAAGTGGATGTTCTTGTGTAGCAGATGTGTAAATGGGTGACACTTATCGGCCAATTGTGTAATGAATCTTTGAATGGATTGAAGGCGTCCTTGTAATGTCCTTAGCTGACTGATATTCTTTGGTGGTGGCATGTCCATGATTGCTTTTACCTTTGCTGGGTCGACCTCAATACCTTTGCTTGAGACAATGTATCCTAGAAGTATCCCGAAGGTTACTCCAAAGACACATTTCTTTGGGTTGAGTCAAACATGGTATTGTTCTAGTCTATCAAAGATTTTATCTAAGATGTGGAGATGCCCTTCTCTGGTGAGTGATTTTGCTAGTAAGTCATCAACATAATCTTCCATCATAGTATGCATCATGTCATGAAAGATGGTGGTCATTTCCCTTTGATAGGTTGCTCCTGCATTCTTGAGACCAAAAGGCATTACATTCCAACAATATGTGCCCCATGGACAAGTGAAGGCTGTCTTATGTTGATCTTCTGGTGTGATCTCTATTTGATTGTATCCAGAAAAGCCATCCATGAGTGAAAGCATGGCATGTCCTGCTGTTAGATCCACTATGATGTCGATATTTGGTAAGGGGAAGTCATCCCTAGGACATGCCTTATTTAGATCTCTGAAGTCAGTACAAATGCGGATGCCCCCTTTTGGTTTGCCGACAGGCACAATATTGGAAATCCATTCTGCATAATCAATTGGTCTAATGAAACCAACATCTAGGAGTTTCTTGAGTTCTATTTTGACTAGCACTACAATCTGAGGATGCATCTTACGAAGCTTCTGCTTGACAGGTTTGGCTCCTTCTGCGACGGTGAGGTGATGCATGACTAAATCAGGATCAAGCCCAGGCATGTCTGCATAAGACCATGCAAAGTTGATCTGATGCTTTTGGAAGAATTCTATAAACTTAGGCTGTTCCTCTGGAGTGAGAAGAGATGCTAGATGTATGAGATGAGGATTTTTAGGAGTCCCCACATTGTATTCTTTGGTTTCCTCGATGAGAATCATTGATCATTCCTATTGTGTACTATCAGGGAGAATGTCAAACCCTTCATCCTCAGGCACCTCAGAGAGGTTTTCACCATTGGATACGCTCTTTCTTTTTACTTTTGTCGGATCAAACAGTGCCATAGTGTGGTTTTTACTGGAAGATCCATGTTTTATTGTTATATTTTTGCAGCTGAAAGGTTTGGCATCCACCCCGAAGTATGCTGCACTATTAAGTTCGATGGCGAATCCAGCTTTGTGATCCCCGCTTGGTAGGTTATCCCTTAATTCCAAAAAGTCAATGATGGCCTCATCGTATTGGAAGAAGTCAAGGCATGGGGAATTTGGTTGGTTCCATTCGATGAGTTCAGGGTGGATAATGGGCATTACTTCATCGATTAGGTTAAGTGCATTAGATGTATCAGTGAGGGTTAAGACATTATGGTGAAGGTCATTAATGGTACTCTCCCTGTCAGAATCAGGCATAGGATGAAATGTAGGGTGTGTGGAAGACGTTTCTAGCTCAGGAAGCCAAGTGGTCTTTATCTGTGCTTCTCCGTAAACAGGGATATCTTTGCGTGGTGGAGGTGGTGATGTGTCTTCCTCATCTGAAGTGTTAAGCTGTACAGAATCAAATTCCCACTCATGTGAGTCAGTCTCTGAATCACTTTCCAGCATCCGATTACTATACCATACTGGGATGTCCTTTGAGTTAAATACCGCAGGTGTGATTGGTTGATGTACCTTTGTAATGATTGGTGCTGCAGGGCGATTGAGGGGGATCAAGGAATCTGTTATAGGGAGTATTGGTAATATTGATTCCGTTGCTTCTGCTGGGACTGCTGGTGTTATACATGCTGCTACGGGTGCTGATATAGTTACTGCTGCTAATGGTGCGACTGATGAGATGACGAGTTTGTTTGATGGGATGAGTGGCATTGGTGATAGTTGTGTTGGGGTTTTGAGCCTTAGTGGGGCTGTTGGGATGGTGCTTGAGGGTGCTTTGATTATGAAAGGTGCCCGCTTTGCAGTAGGTGGGCAAAATGGTTTGCTGGGTTTTCCTTTGAACTTGAGTTTAGGAAAGATCTCTTTTTCAAAGCCGAGGCCTGTATTACCTTTGGGCTTGAATTCCGGTAGCAGGGGTTCATGTCGTCCTTGTTTGCAATATCCCAAAGCACTTTGACCATCATACCCCATTCTTTGCATAATGAGGAGACCTTTGCCATACTATTCTATAGGAAGTGTAACTCGTGGTTTATCAGTGGTGATGGGATCTTCATAGATCCATTCCGCTAGGTCCTCATCTTGTGTTTCTTCCTCTTGACTCTTTCCAAGAATGAAAGGTGTCAAAGCACATGCTGGTATGTTTAGTGGTTGCTGGAGTACCTGCTGTGGTTTACCATGAGTTCTAGGACAAGTGGGCATTTGTCCCACACAAAAGAGTTGACTCAAGTTGTATTCCCCAGGACCTTCCTCTGCTATCTTCATCTTAAGCTTTTCTTGCTTGGGTATAATGGTGTTTGAACGGGCAAGAGAGGCGGGACTTATATATGATGTGGAGGAAATGGCTTCTCTATTATTAGGAATGGTAATCTTTGGTTGATGGTTGATATTATGGCAATATGCAAAGGGATTTGCGTCACCCAGAATTGTGATCTCTACACCATTATGTGGGAACTTGATACATTGATGGTAGGTAGATGGAACGGCTTGCATGGCATGTATCCAAGGTCTTCCTAATAATAGATTGTATGGCAGAGGAATGTCCAGAACGTGACAAATGATGTGCTTTACCACGGGGCCCACTCGGATTGGTAGTACCACAGCTCCTTTGGATGAACACTCCGCATCATCATAGGCTTTGATTGTGATCTTCTGACGAGGATCCACTGATTCGACCGCATATCCCAATGTTGTGACCAACTGCAGTGTGCAAATATTCAGGCCTGCTCCATTATCGATCAAGACTCGCTTGATCCTATGCTGGTTAATAAATCCTTCGATGTGGAGTGAGGCATTATGTGGTTGTTGGAAGGGAGAGTTGTCACTTTTAGAAAAAGTGAGACAAGGTGATGACTTTAGACTTCCAACCATGGCTTGAAATTGGTCTGTATTTAGATTTGCGGGGACTGACGCTTCTTGGAGTGCTTGATCCAAGATAGTTTTATGAGATGGTGATAGACGCAAAAGCTCTAAAATGGATATAAGTGCAGGGGTTTTGTCTAATTGTTCCACAAGATTGTACTGCTTTGGGATGGAGGTGGTGCCTTGTGGAGCTGCCTTGATGGTAACTTTGCCATGACGTGTAACAACATTGCAATTTGAGTTGGGATTTTTGAAGGTTATGGTTGCAACTTGTTCATTGGCATCATACAAATGATTTACAGTGTAATTATACGCAGCCTGTGTATAATCAGTGGTATCAGTGCCTCATCTGGAAGTGGAAGGATCCCTTTGATCTTGTGATGGAAGTGGATTTTTGAACATCAGATGAACATTATTGGTTGTTTTTTTGGGTTATGTCCTTCAATTTCGATTTCTCCTCGATCAATAAGATCCTGAATGAGATCTTTCAATCAGTGACAATTACTTGTCTTGTGTCCTCTTCCTTGATGGAATTCACAGTGTTCAGTATCTCTCCACCATGCCGGTTTGACCTGAGGCTCATAGTTTGATAGCTTAGGTAGAGTGACCAAATTTTGAGAAATGAGTTGTTGCAACACTGTTTCAATGGGTTCCCCTAAGGGAGTGTATGTGCGTTTCTATTTTTGCTGATTAGGTCTAGGTTCATCATGAGATGTGATGCGACCTTGATTAGAAGGAACATTTGTGTTGTTTTGAGGTGGAGGATTTTGTCCTGCAAACCAAACCACAGGTTGTGCGTTTTGGATAGTCCTGGCATCCACAACCCCATCATTGACGATATTCTTGTTTTTATTCCAGAAGTTTGGTTTATCGCTGTTGAAGCGTGGGCGAGGACCATCTTTTGGTTCATTAAAGATTTTGATGAGTCCCTTCTTGATAAGTGCCCTTTCACACTTCAAACCCTTGTTGATCATATCATTAAAAGAGTCTGTGTCTTTGACATCCAGGTGAAATTCCATTTCTTCGTTTAAGTTGGAAATGAATATTTCCATGAGTTCTCGTTCAGGTAACTAAAGAGAACGTCTGCTAGACATTTGATGCCATCATTGCAAGAATACTGAGAATTGCTCACCTGGTTTTTGTTTGGTGTTGCATAGATCAGCCATGGTGACATTGCGTTCAATGTTATGAGAGTAATGAGCTAGGAACTTCTGGATGAGTTCCTCAAATGTTCTAATGCCACCTGGTAGTCGGGAAAACCATGATGTGGTTGTTCCTCCCAAGCTTTGGGGAAAAAGGCGCATTAGGTAGGTGTCTTCATATGCCACTTCAAGACAAGCATAATGAAATTCTCTGACATGATCACGAGGATCTCCCTTTCCTCTATATTTTTCAAATTTGGGTGTTTCGAATCCTCGTGGAAATGGTGGCATGTAAAGATTCCTATCAAAAGGACAGGGACAGATGTCATTGAGTGAGAATTTGTTAGTCTTGACACCACTATGAAGCTGTTGGGCGAGATTCTCAACTTGTTGCCGCAACATCTCCATTTCATTTGGAGGAGGAGGTGGTGGGTTACCTCGAGGAATGTTATATCTGATGGGATCTCTACCTCTTTCCTCTTCATGGTGACTTTGTCTTTCTGATGCTTGTCTTAATTGGGCAAGATCAAAGTCAGAGGGGAGTTTTGCTCCTTCTTGAGCGAGTCTTAAGAAGTGAGCATCCACATTGCTCTTGAGTATTTCGTCAAAAAGTTTGTTAAAGAGAGGGTTATGCTGAGCCCTTTCTATTGTTGCAGGAGTGGGAGTACTTGGGTTTTTGTCATCTGCATTTCCTCCAAGTGCTTCTTGAAATTCATTGAGATTTTCCTCTTCTTCTTCTTCCCTTTCTATTTCTCATTGCCTGGACTGTGATCGGGTTTGAGCCATTTTGCTTGCAAGCTTTTGTTGAAGTTGATTGAAGATGATGATGAGTTGTTTGATGAAATGAAAGATTGATGGTTGGTGATTTGTGTTGCATGTAGATCTCTAGCACTTTTAAGGTAGATGGAACCGAAATTCCTTCTTTGAATTGCTTGTTTGTTTGATAAGTTTTGATGTGATAAGGTGTAGAGAAATCTGAGATGTGTTACAAATTTAACCACCTAGTAATGAGAGGATTCACTCATGAACTAGTTTTAACCTGCGTAGATGTGTCTCTTAGGATGAGCTTATCCTAGATGTAGAAACAATCTAAAAAGTGATGTGATGCGTTTGATTCAAGCAATATCTAAAAAGAGAACTTGGAGTAAGAACCTCTTAATGTTTTGAGAGTTGGAACGGATTGATGATGAAGTGATGATGTATGAGTGAGATGATGGATGAAAATGTTTTCAACTTCAATAAAAACTTTGTGTTACAAATGGGACAAACTCTACCTCTTCCCTTTCCGGTGTTGGTGGTATTTCTCGAGCTGTGTTTTATGTGATACAGACGTTTGGGAAGAAGTTGGGATTAATCTTTCCTCCTTGGCTTTTGTGATAACTTAGAGCTCTATATTGCATAAAAGCTCTACGGTTCAATGATTCGGAATCAAATTCGTTTGTTTTTCCTTGAAGGTAGAAACGCATGTGACGCAGAAAGACTCTATGTGAGACAAAGATTTGTCTATTTATATAGAAGAATTTCCTCCTTTTTATCAAAGCCTTTGAGCTCAATGGTCTTCTTTTCAAGTTGATATTCTGATGACGCTTCTTCTTTCGCAAGATGTGAAGAATGGTCATAAAATTTGACTTTTTGTTGTTTGTACCTTGTTTTTGATGTTTTTGGTTGTTTTGACAGATGTTTGGTTGGATGAATACTTTGTTTTTGGGAAGTGATTTTCTGATTTTTCTTTGACAAGAAAACAAAGCAAGCACACAAACACAAGAATGTTGCCTAAAAGGCACAAATGAGTATGGGTCTAGATCAACCCAATCTTTGGACTTGTATATGACCTTTCCTTTAGATGTATTTTAAGGTGTATTTCCAAAGCCTGAAGTCGGCTCAATTTGTACTTGGTCTTTAAAATGAACACACTTTAAACACTTTTTATCCCTAAGGTCAAATGGCCAGTTGTGATAAATTTAGCCCACATCTTGATATTTCTTCGACTTTGGTACTACATACCTTATGAATCCCGTCGTGGCAGGTAAGGATGTGATATACTAAGTCTTGCATGAGCATAACAAATAGATGATCCCTATGATGGGGGAGTCACCACTTTTATCAAGCCACAAGTGACTTTTCAAAAAGCTATGTTTCTACTCAAGGAAATATGTATGGTGAGTATCTTGGGAGCAAAACCATCTATGCTCTTGCACTAAATTATATCGCAAATATCCTCAATCAATAGAACGGGTGGGCTACTACTAAAAGGTGTTTAGTCATGTTTGATGTTTTTGGACATAAGTTCATTCTGCAGTGACTCACTTAAGAGCCTTGTAACTGGTGGTGGGGCCCATTTGTCCTTTCGGCCAGTTACACTGTAGGAACAGCTATACCCAAGGCTATAGCTTTCGCTCTCACCTGATTTCTATAGCGGCTCGAAGGATTTACCGCTCGAGGTCATTCCCAAGAGTATCGATCCCTTGGCAGGCCTCTCTTAAAAAGATAAAATTTTGAGTGTTACTAACACTTTTCTCTTGCACCTAGGACCATGAAAGCCAAGGGAGAGGATAGTGTGTGTTAGAAGTAGGACCACTAGACCAACTCTTTGCACAAGTGTGCCAAGCACGAAAAACACTTGTTTTTTTTAATCTGTCATTGCAATGTGATCTAACTATTTGGAGATGTTGCTCCAACAGTCATGGTGTTTTTTTTAAACTTCAAAGGCAAAATATTTTGTAAACTAGGAACTTTGAAATCCTAGTCAACTGAATTGAAAACACGTCTTGCTTGAAGTAAAATTGTTTTTGAGCTTGAAAGGAAAAATGGCTTGTTCTTTTTAGATTGCCCCCAAAACAAAGTGTTGATTGTAAATTTCTTTTAAGTTGATGCAAGAAAATAAATTTTGTTTTGTTGATTTTAAGCACCAAAACGAAGTTTGTTTCCTAACTTGCAAGAAATAAAGTTGTTTTGTATAAGTTTGTGGTTCTTTTTACCTTGGAAAAATGAAATTCTTTTTAAGAGCCCCAAACAAATGTGTGATTCTTTTTTTAAAATCCCAAATTTGAAATGTGAAGTTAATTTTAAACCAAAATAAAAAGTGAATTCATTTTTTTAAAACCAACTTCAAAAACAAGTTAGTAAGAAATATAAATCTACTTTTTAATCTAATTTAAATCTGCACAAAAGAGAAAAATAGTTAGTAAAATCCGCCTATTTGGTGGGCTTCTACAAGCCTAATTTTTTTTTTTTTTTGGTTACACGGTGATTTGTACAACGTTCTGTTACAATAGCGCTAGTCTATGTCTAAACAGAGGCGCTATTTAATAGAAACGCACTAAAAGAAAGGGAAAGACAAGAGAAGGCAAAAGCACTGAAATAGGGTGAATAGCACCAAAATAATGTCAAACGCACCAAAACAGTGTCAAAAATGCAACCTGTGTGACATTTTCAACATTCAAACATGTTATTGGTTAAAAAAAAAAAGTTGATCTTTTTGGTGTTCGGATTCACGTCGGGTTCACCAAATGATGCTCTGCAAAAAGGATTAGAAAATCTGTTTGATGGTAACACACACAAGAGCACAAGAAACAAACGTTAGTGTTAGCAACAAAAGATTATCCTAAACAGGCATATCAAGAGAGATATTAAGCATGAAATAGAAAGCATATAAACATAGAATAAAATAGCTAATCAAGATGCTCATAGTTGCTCCTCCCTTGTTCCTCTCCTCTCCAAGTCCCAAATGAGTGTAGCTCTCAGCTTTTAGCACTAGCCATGGATGCCATATGGAGATTCAAGATAGTTGAATATGATAAGCAAATGCTATGCAAGTGTAGATAGTGATGCTATGAGAAAGCTCTATGCTAATGCCAGTATAACAACAATACTCAAAAATGCTTCTTTTTTTTGCTTGAGAAGGGTTTTATTTATAGAAGAAATGGGGAAATGAAGGGTTAAGATTGAATGGTTTAATCAAGGGCCAAGTTTGAAAGTTGGGGATCCATGTGCACAATTGGCACCAATAAAATGGTGACAAGTGTCAACATGGGATTGGGTTGAGAGAAGAGGTTGGAGGCATTAAAGGCCTGAGAAGACCTCATGGTTATCTAGAGGCTAAGGGTCAAGTCCAAATTAAGATTACCCACTGGATTAAGAGTTAATCCAAGGACAAACCTTTGTGCAAATGTTTAAGAGATAATCTTGGTCAAAGCATTAATGGCCTGATGAGACCTTTGGGTTGGGTAGAGGTTGAGTCAAAACAAATGTTTTAACCATGTGGGAGGGTTTGAGGTAACCATTAATGGTTATTGGAGACTTTGGGGATTAAGTGGTTGAAGGTTGAAAGCCTTCAATGGTTATCAAAGACTTTGAGCCATTTAGTGGTTGAAGGTTGAAAGCCTTTAATGGTTATCAAAGACTTTGAGGGTTTGAGAAGTGACTTCCCTTTGCTTAGGAATGTGACAAAGTTTAGAGAAGGGGTTAGGTTATTTAGAAGTGATTAGAAAATTCTAGAAGGGGTTTAGGCATGCAAGTGGATTTTGTAGGAAAATGCAAGTGGGAGAAATTTTGGTATTTTCAATTAAAATAAAATCATTTATTTCAATTAAATGGTGTAATTTGCATTTGGATAAATATTCAAATAAATATTAATTTATTTAAATGAGAAAAATGAAGATAAAGCATTAAAATGCTTGAAGACTTTGAGGGAAACCATTAAAGGCTTGAAGACTTTAAGGAAAACCATTAAAGTCTTAAGAAGACTATAGAAGGAAGCCATCAAGTTTGAAGACTTTAAAGCCATCAAGTTTGAATACTTTAAGGGAAACCATTAAAGGTTTCAAGTGGGTGAGGATAAATAGGATTTTAAATAAATAATTTATTTAAAATAGTTGTGCAACTTGCTTTTGTAGGAAAATACAAGTGGGTGGAGGATAAAGGTGATTTTAAATAAATTATTTATTTAAAATAATTGTGCAACTTGCATTTGTAGGAAAATACAAGTGGGTGGATAATAAAGGTGATTTAAATAAATTATTTATTTAAAATAATTGTGCAACTTGCATTTGTAGGAAAATACAAGTGGGTGGAGGATAAAGGTGATTTAAATAAATGTTAATTTATTTAAAATGTGAGAGGTGGGATTTTGGGGGATTTAAATAAATATTTATTTATTCAAATGTGAGAGAATATTTAATTAAATAAATATGATTTATTTATTTAATTAATGGTTTGAATTTGGTTAAGTGAATTAAATCAAATAAATTGAATAATTTATTTAATTAATAGGAGAAGAGGGTTAAGATGAATTAATTAAATATTAATTTAATTAATTATTAATTGATGGTTAAATAATCAAATAAATACTAATTATTCATTTAATTAAGTGGACAGATTTATGTGACTACAATTATAAAATAGGGTTAATTTACTTTCCTAATATATTCCAAATTTCAGGTACAATTCACTTAGTATTCAATCTCTTTCCATTGGGATTGGATCTAGTGAATTCAACTCCTCTTTCAAATCTAATGTGTGTGAAAAATTCAAGGGAATCCTTTGTGAAACTTTCATCCCTCTTTTGAGGAAAGTAAAGCTTTCCACTTGATCTCCCCTCATCACTTTTCACCATATTACACAAACATATATACATATTGTGGTATCCTGATTTATATATGCAATAGTGGTTAATGTAAAAGGGTTCACATGAAGAGTCCTCTAAAAAACTAGTTTGTGTACCTTTCAAGTTAGAATGTGCTATGTATACATGTGTTTTGACTTCTACTAGTTCTGCCCTACTGAACAATATAGACCACAAATATGTACATACATACATGTATATACATGTCCATACATATATGCATATACATGTGTATATGTTTATGCATATACATGTACATACATTTAGGCATATACATGTACAAACATATATGCATATACATGTACATACATATTGTGGAATGTTGATTTATATGTAGAGAGGTTAATGTAAATGGGTTCACATTTTCACTTTTACTATCAAATGGTTTTGAATTGGGGCAGCCAACTCCACGATATACGTGAGCGGGTAGAAAAGTTGGTCTCTGGGTCCACTTTGTGTGCCACGTGGACCCCCAAAGTTAAGGTGTGCATGTCCGGGATCCTCTCACCTAGTCACCTATGAAAACATCTACATATATATATGTACATATGTGCATGCACATCCAAGTAAATATGTGCATGCACATATTTAGATATGTGCATGCACATCCAAGAACGTGCATATTTGCATGCAAAAGAACATACAAATATGCATATACATGTACATACATATATGCATATACATGTACATACACATATGCACATCCCTATACATACATATATGCATATACATGTACGTACATATATGTAGTTACTTGATTTATATTGACTGATGTTGAAGGGATTCACTTTTACTGTTAAGGTTTAAGGGTTCAAGGATTCCTAATAATTAATTGTCTACATGGACATACATAAAGTATTCAATGAACTTAACAACTACACATGAAAGTTGGAAAGCATTTGGAAAGTATGAAACATGTAAAGTGATTGCAATAAATTAGAATGTAAACCCTTAGACAATGAACACAAATGCAGATGTGTTATGCAAATTACTTTAACAGTGAATCGTAAGCCCTAAACCCTTTAACGGTAAAAGTGAAATGTCAACCCTAAATGAAGTGAATCCCAAAATCAAGTCAACTTGGAAACTCGTAAAAGACATTGTAAAATAAAAGTGAAAAGTTGAAGATGTATATACATTAACAGTGAAGAATTGTAATTGAAACCCAAGGAGTATGTAAAAGTGTTCACATTGATTTAAACCATCTGACAACAAACACATTGAAACAATGATTTATGTAAACCATGTGACACTGAACACAATGTAGATGTTCAATCCGAACTACTTTAACAGTGAACCCTAGAACAATGAAGTGAATCCCATAAAGAATGAAGTGAATCCCATAATGAATGCAGTGAAGCCAATAATGAAGTCAACTTGGACACCATCAAACACATTGGACGATAAAAGTGAAAATGTGAACCTTATACATTAATAAATAAACATTGAAATTGAAACTAAAGGAGGTGTTTGAGAGTGGTCACATTGTTTTAAATCCTCAGACAAGGAACACAATGGACCATGGTATGAACCTTTTACAAATGGAAGATTTAAAAGTGAATTTTAAAGACACTATTGAAACAATAATTTATATGCAACAACAATATTATTTTTAGAAATTTGAAGATGTAAATCGTATGACAATGAACATGGCATAGATGTGCAATCCAAACTACTTTAACAATGAACCCTAGAACAATGAAGTGAATCCCATAATTAATGAAGTGAATCCCATAATGAATGCAATGAAGCCAATAATAAAGTCAACTTGGAAACCATCAAACAAATTGGCTGATAAAAGTGAAAAGGTGAACCCTATATACTAACAGTTGAACATTGAAATTGAAATTGAAATTGAAGGAGGTGTTTGAGAGTGGTCACATTGTTTTAAATTCTCGAAAAAGGAACACAATGGACCATGGGATGAACCCCTTCAAAGAATAGAAGATTTAAAAGTGAATTTTAAAGCCAACATTGAAACCCACAAACGCAATAAACAATAAAAATGATAATGTGAACCCTTTTACATTAATAGTGAAATACTAAAAAGCCCTCAAACCCTTTTGACAGTAAATGTGAAATTGCAACCCTAAACCCAATGAATCTGTAAAAGAAATGAACATTTAAACTGACAAACCCATTATACATTAACAATGAACCATTCAAATTGTAACCCCCTTTCACAGTAAATGTGAAATTGAAACACTACATCGAGAAGAAAAATCCATAAATGAAATGAACATTTAAAGCCATAAACCTATTATACATTAACAATGAACCATTAAAATTGTAACCCCCTTTAACAGTAAATGTGAAATTGAAACACTACATCGAGAAACAAAATCCGTAAATGAAATGAACATTTAAACCTAGAAACCCATTATACATTAACAATGAACCATTCAAATTGTAACCCCCTTTCATAGTAAATGTGAAATTGAAACACTATATCGAGAAGCAAAATCTGTAAATGAAAATAAACATTTAAACCTAGAAACACATTATACAATAACAGTGAACCATTCAAATTGATACCCCCTTTGACAGTAAATGTGAAATTAATAGCCTAAATAGAGTGAATCCGTTAATGAAATGAACATTTAAACCCACAAACCCATTACACATTAATAGTGAACCATTCGAATTGAAACCCTTGAACCCTTAAAACAAGAATGGTGAAATTAAAACCTTGTACTGTTAAACCCTTAAACATTAACAGTGAAATTCAAAACCATTAAAGCATTAAACCATAGTGATGCTGCAAATTGATGCCAAAACTTCCAATATTTTCATTGTTTCATGAAATGAGCCAAAATTTTACTCAGACATCACCATTAAATTGATAGTAAAGCTAGAACAAAGGAGTATGATTCACTTTTCTATGTATTTGTGTTTATGAACATGGAATGTTGTGTTAAAAAAACACAAAAAAAACATGTACAACCATCGCGGGAGAAACAAAAGATTTCTGAGGAATGCCAAATAGTCAGAACAAATACCTATAGAAAAACAATACAAAAGATCAAGTAAAAGGACAAATGCCAAGATAAAAAATAATAGAAAACTTTTCAATGTCGTGAGCCTTAGTGAGAAATTTTCCTCACCTAGGTCGAAGGGGAAAAGAGCCCATTTGACATCTACAAGTAGTTCCCCATTGTCCACCCCATTCGGCTTTGTTCCTACAAGACAATAATGGAGCCAAACAATAAAAAAGAAACCTGCCAAAAACCACAAAAAACCATAAAAACACCTACGAAATAGGGTATTCCATGACGCGTAACCTAGTTTTTGGTGCGCACATTCTAGTCCCTGTCATGCTTCAAGGCATTCCATGGTGAGCCAGTTCTGGTAGCAAAGCAAATGATGAACGAAGCTTGAGTGGGAAGAAAATGAGTGGGATTACAGTCGATGTGATCGAGGTCAAGTGCATTGAAGGCTAAAGACTTTGAAAGGCGAGAGATTAGAGAGCATGTAATGTGAAGTGACGTGTAGTTAATGCGAACACTTCATTTTTCTTTAATGTGGCAGTAGGAGAAATGGACGGACTTCCATGTCGGTAACGTGAGCAAGTGATTCATCGCAACACGGCCAACCCATTCACTATAGATGGAAATCGCGATAAGTTTCAGGGGTGGGCTTGCTCACGTTCAAGTCGACGGTCCGAAGTGGCACATTTTTTGCAACTTGGACAACATGTCATTGTTGACTTGACAAAAAACCTCGTTGGCATGCCAACTTTTGATTTTGGGTATCCAACTCAGCGTTCTACATGGACGGTCAAAAAAGTTGGTCTCACGCCACGTGGACCCCCGAAATTAGGGTGCACATGTAATGACTCCTCTCCCCTAGTTTTAGTATAATTGTTTGTTCTTTTATATAATTTTTGGATGGAATAAGTGACTTTAACCTGGCTGTTAAAAAAATATCTTTTTTATTTTTTATTTATTTATTTAAAATATCTTCTTATTCTATCCATGCCAGAATTCTTTATTATTTTTTGTATTTTTCTTTCTTTAGTTTCTTTCCGTTAAACCTACTTTAATGGGTATGACTTGTATTTCTATAAGCACCTCCTACCCATTTAATGTGGTGTGTATATTATAAATTTTAAAAATTGGGAGTTAATATTCTTAATACCTTCTTTTCATTCAATCTCTTTAGGTATTTTATGTTATTAGGTTTATTGTATTTAATTTTATGTAACATTATTCAGTTTTTTTGATTTATTGTATGTAATATCATTCTTTCTTTGAGAAAGTCTTCATTTTTATTATTAATTCAAATAGTTTGTCACTGAATTTTTTTTCTTTCGAAATTACATTGAAATTAAAATTTGAATGAAGATTTAAATAAAACAAATGCCATATAGTGGCTAGTACTTTCCGTTAGATATAATAAGATAAATACATAAGATTTAAAAAATAGAAATAGTCATTGAATTATAAGTGAAACTTAGAAATTTATGCATTGTAGGTTAAAGTTATATGTAATTTGTAATTTGATTTTAATTTTGATTTTGAAAAATGAGACTATATTAGAAATAATAAGATATAGCATAATATTATCTAATTCTATTTGACTTACATGTGATATAATATTAAATTACAATAAATAATATATTGCTATTCTAGATATTATATTATTTAAAAATAATTTTATTTTATTATATAATTTATATTTTATAAATAAGCATTAGGATTTTTATATTATTGTATTTTAATTATTATATTATTAATGTATCCTAATTATCTACTAATAAATACATGATATACTAAATACAATTCAAAAATTAAGTTTGGATTATGGTTGAATTAGAATTATGTTTAAAGTTGGTGTTGGGTTAGGCTTATATTAAATATGTTAAAGTTGATTTAGAGAATTCATATAGACAAACATTAGGATTCTTATAATATTATATTTTAATTATTATATTATTAATATATTATAAAAGTATTAGCCTAATGGCAAGTATTAATAAAATATTCATTTGTTCTTAAGAGTAGCATTATCTACTTAGTTTTTTCATTATAATTATTAATTTTTTTTTCTAAGTTTATTATTTCATTATTTAATAACTACATTATCTTATGATAAGAAAAAATGCAAAAAGAAAAGAATACCATAATAAATAAATAGAAACATAGAGCAATATGTTCAAATAAATGAATAGGTAAAAACTTATAGAAATATTTAATTTTCTTAAATTTTTAATTTCATTATTATGAAAAACTACACTAACTTGCATTGAGATAAATAAATATTGAAAAATATTGATTTTTTAAATTAATATAAAAATAATCAATAAATTAAAATGCTATTTTATAAATAAGGTATTTAACGAACTATAGTAAATTTAAATATTGAAGTGAAGTGGGAAAATGCATTGTATTTGTTAACAAGTGGCACGTACTTGCCGTGTAGATTTGTAATAGTAATTGAATATATTTTTTCAAACAATTAATAAATAGAAGAGATTATTAATTTATCCTTATTAGTTATAATCAATGAATAGGTAATCAATCAAACTAGTACATGCCGAAATTTTCATTATTCATCAAAGTAGTCATATTCAAAACATCTCCGCAATATTATTATTGTATTTTCATTATTATATTGTTACTAATTTAGTATAATTATAATATAATATTATTATATTAATTTTTATATAAATTATTGATAATATTATTTTATTATCCAGTTTTTTATATTATTAAATTATATGAAGATCACTAAAATCATATTATCATATTATTAATTCATATTTTTTAAATTACGTATAAGTTTATTTTTTATATTATATATATGTATTTGGTAATCTTTCTATTTTTTAGTTAATTTAATCTTAACTATAATATATGTATGTGGTTATGGTCCAATTTGATTTAGTGTTAGATCTAGTGTTCAATTTCACTTATAGTTAAGGTTCAATTTGGTTTATTGTTATGGTTAGGATTTAATATAATAATGATTACAACTGAATTAGGTTAACATTTGGTTTAGTGTTTAATTATATTTAGTGTTGGGAATCAATTTTGTATAACATTAGGGTTAGGGTTATTGTTAAATTTGGATTTGGGATTTTTGGGGGTTAGGGTTAAATTTGGCTATGGGTTGGGATTAAGATTTAGTTTGGTTTTGTGTAAGGTTTGGGTAACTTGACTTAGGTTTAAATTAATTTTTAAGTTATGTGTTCAATTTCATTTATAGTTATAGTTCAATTTGGTTTAGTGTTATGGTTAGGATTTCATATAATAAGGATTACAATTGAATTAGGTTGACATTTGGTTTAGTGTTATTTAGTGTTGGCATTCAATTTTTTATAACGTTAGGGTTAGGGTTATTGTTAAATTTAGATATGGGATTTTTTGGGGTTAGGGTTAAATTTGGTTATGGGTTGGGATTAAGATTTAGTTTGGTTTTGTGTAAGGTTTGGGTAACTTGACTTAGTTTTAAATTAATTTTTAAGTTATCATTTAATCTTAACTATAATATCATTCAATTAGTTTTATAGTAAAGAAAACTAGAACATATTAAATATTAATTTAATGACCTAAAAATTTGCCTAAAAACACTCATGTAGAAAGTGGATCTGAAATCCAGTAATAAGATGCAAATTATAAACATCTAAGAAAAAGATTCATTGATATAATTGATGAAAAAACAAATGAATAATAACCAGTTAATGAAAATTAGGTGCAACCAATTGCAATAGTACTAGTGACAAGTACTAATAAGGAATATAGATTTTGACAAGTACTAATAAGGAATATAGATTTTTATTATTTGGTATATTTTTGTAATTGTATTAATATTTGTTGAATGTGGACTCACAAAATATATTATGAATAGACGTATTTTGTCATAATTTAAATCTATTTAATATTTCATTGTATTTGTATTCATTATTTGATCGTAATTTTAAATGTCCATAGAATAATATATTGTGAATATAATATTTATAAACAAAAAATACTTTACAAGGATATTTATTATACTTTGATGAGAGTAAGATATATTTATAAAAAATAATTTTTTTACATAAATATGAGATAAATGAGTATAACAAGAAATGGAATAGGTAAAATAGTTAATTTAAAATTTTCATGAATTGATAAATTAAAATGTTATTTTAGGCATAAGATACTTAAGTTTTAGAATTATAATCAAATCACATAATAAAAACTATAAAAGATGGGTCAAATAATAATAATAATAATATAAGATATTATAATAAAAATGTAATATTAATTAAAACATAATAACATCACAAAGGTAATATAATAATATTATTCAATTATTGGTACTCATCATCATCAATACCAACTTTAAAATTGGACATTAAATCGGCAAATATGGAGTTATTAATGTAGACACCTAAAAATGGTCAACGCTTGTGAAGTCATACTTTAACATTTGCGCATTGCCTCATTTTAGATTTTTTTGTGTCGCATTAACATTTCTCCTATGATTCGTACTTGGTTTTTATCATTTGTGATTATGAAGTCTTTCTTCTACATTCTTCATTTATCTCTCTCTCGAATTTGGTCTTGTCGACAACACTATCCAATCATGATTTTGATCAATTTTATCTTATCGCATCAATGTGTGTGCTTATTTGTCATCATTTTGGACATCGTCAATCCTAATTAGGGTTTTGTCCTATCAATCTTGCGATCAATTTGTCATCGATCATTGTCCTCTTATCAATCTTGTCGATTTGTCATCAATCCTTCAATCTTGTCCTCTTAACGATCGATTTGTCATCAATCGTTGTCATGTTCGATCTTGTCATTTTGCGATCAATTTGTCATTGATCGTGGTCATTTTCAATATTGTCGTTTTGCAATCTATTTTGTCATCAACTCTTGTCATCTTGTTCGATCTTGTCATTTTGCAATCGATTTGTCATCGATCGTTGTTTGTCTCAATTATGTCAATTTGGATCAATTTGTCATTGTTCCTCGTCAATTGGCGCATTTTCTCAATCAAATCATTTATCAACATTGGTCATTTATCAATCCAAAATCAAATCGAATTGAGTCAATTATCTTTCATCAAGACTTCATCAAGACCTAATTTGTCTTCTAGGGTTTCGTGATTTAATCATTTAACCTTGTGTGTGTCATTTCTTCCTTTAGGATTAATAAATTGTTTATTTATCCTAAGTCTTCTCATTGCAATTAAATGTTCATTTAATTGGCTAATTATTCCTCTTTGTGAATTAATTAATAAATGACAAATTATTAATTAATTTACCTAATTTCTAATTTCCATCAATTTCCTAATTTCTTAATTTTCTAATTCCTAATTTCAATTTCCTCCTATTTCTCTCCTAAATTCATGGAAATGACATGTCAATTTGTCATAAATTTGTCATAATTGACAATCAATCAATTTTGGCATAGAAGTTGTCATAATTTGTCATAAATTATCAATCAACAAATTTTGCATAGAAAGTGCATATTTTGTCATAATTTGTCATAATTGACATAATTGATTTGCAATTTCCATTTGAATTGAATCATGCTAATCTTGTCATCTCTCCAATTCTTCTATAAATTGGATGAATTTCTTCAATCAAACCCCTTAATTAATAATTGGTAATCAGAATATCGAATTTACGCTTCTAGTACTCTTGATCAATAATCAATGTCAATCTTGCTTTCAATCATGTATGTGCATTTGTAGGTGAGATCCACAACCAAACCATTTGAAGAGGAAAGAAGAACAATGGAGCCGCATGAAGGAGCATTCAAATCTGCTATTGGTTTGCATATGTCTTTGCTTGTGAATATTTTTATTTCATGTCTCTATTAAGTGTTGTTTAGGATAGATTCATTGCAATGAATGCATTTGTGATTGAGCTATTACGTTTATCTTTGCTTGTGATGATTTCCTATTTCCTATGCTAAAATTAAATCAACTACTTCTATTAGAAGAATTAAAATGTCCTCAATTACTAGTTCCTTTCCCTATATAACTAGAAATTGCACCTTGGTATGCAATGGGTACGCCGAAGATGGTTAGAAGGTTAATTAGGACAACTTTTGGTCTATTAGTTGCATTCATTTGTGTACTACATGAGATCAATAAGAAGACCCTTTATAAAATGATTTTGTTTGTGCAATAAAGGGGTCAATGGAGAAGTCCACTTACAAGTATCATTTAAAATTTTTTTGAAGGAGAGGGATATGGAGAGGAGAGAAATAAAGAGAGAGAGAGAGAGAGAGAGAGGAGAGGGAAAGATAGATATGGAGGAGGTCAATATACTATGAGAGAGGGAAAGAATGATAGAGAGAGGGAGATAGAGAGAGGGAGATATATAGGAGTGGAGAGAGATGGGTAGATAAGAAAATAGAGATAGAGGGATACATGGAAGAAAAAATATGGAGAGATAGAGATAGAAAGGCAGAGAGATATAGGTGAGAGAAATAGGAAGAAGGACAAGGATGGATGGATAGAGATGGGGAGACATTTTTAGAGATAGATGGGAAATAATGACATTAGGGTTAAGATGAAGATATAGGGAGATATGAAGTAGGTTAGAGATAGATAGAGAGATACATATATGAGAAAGAGAGATAAAGATAGGGAGATACCAAGGGGGAGATAAGGAGAAAGAGTGAGAGATACAAAGGGAGAGGGAGAGATGAAGAGAGGTAAGATATAAGTATTTATAAGAAGATATTGAGAGAGATAGTTGGGGGATAGAGACAGAGAGATAGATAAAGAGACAAAGAGTAGAGGTAGACAAATAGAGATGGAGCAAGGGGTAGATAGGGAGAGGGAGATAGATCAATTGAGGGAGATAAAGAGAAGGATAGAGAAAGAGGGAAATATAGAGATATATGGGAAGAGAAAGAGATATGTGGAGGTATATGGGAAAGTAAAGAGATATATGGAGGTATATGAGAGGAGAAATGGAGAAAGGGGCAAAGATAAATAGATAAATAGGGAGATATGGATGGAGAAAGGGAGGGAGGGATGAGGAGATAAGAGAATGGAAATATAGAGGAGAGGGTAGTGAGAGAGAGATGGGTAGAAAGGAAGAGGGAAGAAAGAGGGGGAAGATATATCCTAATATATAGAGATGGAGAGGGAGAGATAGACCATATATATAGAGGGGGATGGAGAGGGAGACATGGTAAGATATAGATTGAGGGATATATAGAGAGACAAAGAGATAAATACTAGGAAAGATAGAGGGGTGAGAGATATATTTATATATAAAGAGGGAGAGATAGAAGGAGAGAAAAAGAGGGAGAGAGTTAAATAAAGATAGAAAGATGGAGTCAATGAGAGGAGGAGATGAAGAGAGAAAAATATAAAGATATATGAAGTAATACATATAGAGGTAAAGAGAGGGATATACATAGATAGAGAAAGGAGGTTTGAGAGATAATATAAATTAATTTTTACTATATTAAAAATATATTATATACTAATTACATTTATTGATATGTAATATATTCTATAATAAGTATAAAATATAATATCAATTATTAAATATAACTCTAATATTGTTAGTAAAAGGCCTATTATATTTAAAGGTGACCAATGATAAAACTCAAGTAAAAAATCATCATGAAAAACCCAATTATCTCAAGTGAAATTATTTTGAATCAATCAAAATAAAAAACTTATAATATATTTAAGAAATAAAAATTATAATTTACATTATATAATATTATATATAATAATACAATTTAATTTTCAATATATAAAATGTATGTTATTTATTAATTATGTGTTTTTATATAATATACATAAATAATATAATTTATGCTAAATAAAATATTATATGAAATAATGAATATAATTATATCAATATATAATTTAATTTGTAATTAGTTTTAAACTTTTTATTTTATTATTTAATACCATATAAAAATCATTTAACTACATTATCACAATTTTATAAAATTAGTCTTACATATATTTTAAAGTGAAAATATATCTAATAAAGTAAATATATTTTGAAGTGAAAATAAACCTTAATAAAGGAAGAATAAATAATGGTGAACATTAAATTAGAATTAGATTATTAAAATAGCCTAGCAGACGTGGATTTGAGTTGTAGAGTATGAATTCTGGTATACGTTGGCTTTATACAATTCTTATAAGAGAATTATATGAAAAGAATTTGAGTTTCACGAGGAGAGAACTATGATACCCTTAAATTGGAAGATGGATCCTTAAACTATAAATTATTATTCTAATAATATGATTTATTGGTGATTAAGGGATGCTTAGAGCTTGTGATATCACAAGGTTAGATTTTATGAACTTAATTTGAGAATACTTATATATTAAAATTATTAAAATTAGTTTAAAAATTAATAGTGATTTTAAATGAAAGTATAGTATTTCATGAGTAAAATGCATAAGTCTAATGGATAAAAAGATTTATTTGTTTTTTAATAGTAAGACTACACATGATTATGTTTTGGTTCAATGGATTATAAATTTAATTCGTTAAATTATCAATTTTTTAGTGAATGAGAAAAAAATATTTTACAAGTTTAATTTTAGAATTAGATATTGTGAACTTGTATAATGCTAATATAAAAAATATGAACATACTAATCTATGAGGTTGGTAATTTACATGTGGTTGATATTTGAGTTTGCATTGAATTACATTTCTAATATTTGTGAATTTAATTGAACCATTGATGAATATTATATATAACTATACTTCTTTTTTTAAGCTATATGTATGGATTTCTTCGTATTTCTACAATAGGGGAAAACTACTAATGAAAGAACAAAATAATCATCTAAACCCTATCATTTAACCACTTCACATTGTGAATAATGTGAATTTTGACTATGTATTCTAGAGAAATAAACAACTTTGCCTAATGAAAACTAAGACCTTAAGGGTGAATCAATTATATTAACCATGAGTGATTAAAATTTATTATTTGAGCCTCGTGATTAGCTATGGTGTCTATTTCTTGATATTATACCACATTAATAATTTTTATTATCTTAGGTATGTATTTAATATCTTTTCATATTATGTAAAGTAGACAAATGCAAATTTGTAATTTAGAAGACAAAAATTGTTGATCTTTTAATGGTTTATATATTGTTGGACTCCTAAAGGTAGGATATTCCTTTAAGTCATGATTTGAATGGGGTAAATGAATTTACTATCTATACCATCGCATTTAAAAGACTAGTATCAATAGATGTGGAGTAATGACTTGACCAATTATTCTTCCATGGAAGGTATTCACACCCATGTGATTGCATGTGCAATCTCATGCCTTCTATTCATGATATGTAAGGAATTTGGTAAAACTCATTTGGGGTCCCATCTTCAATATGTGACATGGAAATCCCTTGAAACCATTCATTTTAGTCTTTTTCCATTTATTCTTTCATTATAGATTTTCTTTTTTGAAGGACATTTAGGGTTGGGAGTGGAAGAAGATTTGAAAATTTGGAAGCTTAAAGGAGGAGAAAATTAGTATATCCATGAAGCTCATTTAGAGGATAAATTTTATCACCTACTACTTTTCATTATTGTTTGTTTTCAATGAAATAGAAAATAAGCCTTGCATTTAATTTTAGTTGATAAATGAGTGTTGTGTGTGTATGTATGTTGAAGAGAAGGAGGACCCTCATGTTGTTTGTGGGATGGGAATGGGACCAACCCCTCCATTTTATTTTTGGTGATTCTAATCCCTATCACCTTTGCTAACATTTTGTTGGTCTTACACTATCCTTGTTGAAACTAGATTATTGATATTCCTCTTGCTTCAGTAGTGGTGAGATCCTTATATGATTTTATGCACCGTAGTGTTTGGGTGGAGATCATTATCTTCCCATTGATAATCTTATCATGCTTACCTTGAGCCTCTATTATGTTGAATTGATTGACTTATAATTAGAAAAAAGGCAATAAATAACATTATAAATTATATATATTTATTATTCATAAATATATTGTCCCCGTTTCAAAGGACCATGTTGTAAGTTGAAGGGTTGTGATAGAAAAATTTATTTTTATGTGAGAAATCTCACATGATTGTTTTTTATAAGTATCGTTCTTGTAAGAGAGTAAAAATTATTAATTTTGTTACATAAATAGAAAAAGGGAGAGTGAAGTTCATTCAATAATTCATAGATTTGAAATATTGAAATATAAGGTGGAAAGTGTATAAGTATATTGATTTATAAATATTTGACATGGATTAAGTTTGATGGTTTTATCATTATTTATGATGAAAACTTTGAAAGTACCTCTTATTAAAGTTCCTAATCCTATGTCCTCTTATATAAACTAAAACAACTATGCAGAAAATATTCTTATGATTATATTTGGAACATAATAAAATGCATATAAAATATCATATAGTTGTAATAGTATAGAATGAATGTGGACTTCCCTTTCTTTAGGGATGTCTCTATTATATTCTAGCCTTTTAAATTTTACGTTATTCTCTTAGAACCTCCTATATTATGACCTTCCATCCTATTTCAAAATTATCCTATCTTGCATGACCTAATAAAACATTCCTTACTTTTGTTCTTGGGTAAACACATGCAACCATCTCCTCTCTTCTCCCAAAGATGTGCTTACAAATCTACAATATGAGGGACAAATTAGATTATTATTGCTCATGTTTTTTTACTTAAATTTCTTATTTCATGGGGCCCTACTTTTCATCTTTCCTATGTTTACCATATTCATTATTTTCTTTTATTTCTTGTATTCAATTTCACCCCTTTTCCTTGTTCTTTCTTGTCTACCATCACACATTTTTTCACTCTCACATATTATAGGATGTATATGCACATGGATCACGATTTTGAACTTTCTCACCTAAAAAATGAATTCTTTATTCCAAAATAAAAAGGGTATAGAAAGTGGTCTCTAATCATCTCCTTCATGGGAAATAAAACATTTTATGACTAACTAAGGCCACACAAAGAGAAAATTTGTAAGGGTTTGAAGATTAGATTTTTTTTAATTTAACATACTATTCATTTCTGAGATATTTTTAGGTCAAATGAACTATGTCATCATATCCAAAAGGCCCACAAACCCTTTTTTTAATATAGAATCATTATAACTTAGACAAAATTTCCTTAAAATATTAACCTCTAAGTTGTATTACTTCCTAGCGTGTTCCGTTGTATAATGTGATAAAGTTAAATAAATATTTGGGTTTTACTTATGGTTTTTTAAATGCATATTATTTTGATTGCTCACCTTTCATAACTTCTAAGATCACCCCTTTAATCAAGTATAAAGCCAAATGTGCGAAAGAGAAACCCACTCCTATTTGTTGGCCTCTAACTATTTATAGTAAATGATGTCATGGAAATGGGGACAAGGCAACAACAAAGTTCAATGTTAATAAGTTAGTTTCAACCATAAAAACAAAACAAAGAACTAAAAACCATTCCAAACATATCAAGAGAGATTTAAAAAAGCATGAAAGAAGTTTAACAAAATAAAAGAAAGGAGAAGAGCCTCCCTAAGATGCTTCCATGATGCCTTTTGATGCTTCTCCCTTGTTTCTCTCCTCTCCAAGTCCCAAATGAGTGTAGCTCTCAGCTTTTAGCACTAGCCATGGATGCCATATGGAGATTCAAGATGGTTGAATATGATAAGCAAATACTATGCAAGAGTAGATAGTGATGCTATGAAAAAGTTCTATGCTAATGCCAGTATAACAACAATACTCTAAAAATGCTTCTTTTTGCTTGAGGAGAAGGGTTCTATTTATAGAAGAAATGGGGAAATGAAGGGTTAAGATTGGATGGTTTAATCAAGGGCCAAGTTTGAAAGTTGGGGATCCATGTGCACAATCGGCACCAATAAAATGGTGACAAGTGTCAACATAGGATTGGGTTGAGAGAAGAGGTTGGAGGCATTAAAGGCCTGAGAAGACCTCATGGTTATCTAGAAGGTAAGGGTCAAGTCTAAATTAGGATTACCCACTGGATTAAGAGTTAATCCAAGGATAAACCTTTGTGCAAATGATTAAGAGATAATCATGGTCAAAGCATTAAAGGCTTGATGAGACCTTTGGGTTGGGTAGAGGTTGAGTCAAAACAAATGTTTTAACCATGTGGGAGGGTTTGAGGTAACCATTAATGGTTATTGGAGACTTTGAGGATTAAGTGGTTGAAGGTTGAAAGCTTTCAAAGGTTATCCAAGACTTTGAGGGTTAATTTGTTGAACACACAAAGCATTAATTGCTTTTCAAAGACTTTGGAGTCTTTGAGAAGTGACTCCAATTTGCTTAGGAATGTGACAATATTTAAGGGATGGATTAAGCTAATTAGGAAGGGTTTAGAAGAATCTAGAAGGGGTTTAGGCATACAAGTGGATTTTGTAGGAAAATGCAAGTGGGAGAAATTTTGGTATTTTCAATTAAAATAAAATCATTTATTTCAATTAAATGGTGTAAGTTGAATTTGGATAAATATTTAAATAAATATTAATTTATTTAAATGAGAAAAAGAAGATAAAGCATTTAAAATGCTTGAAGACTTTGAGGGAAACCATTAAAGGCTTGAAGACTTTAAGGAAAACCATTAAAGTCTTTAAGAAAACTATAGAAGGAAGCCATCAAGTTTGAAGACTTTAAAGCCATCAAGTTTGAAAACTTTAAGGGAAACCATTAAAGGCTTCAAGTGGGTGAGGATAAATAGGATTTTAAATAAATAATTTATTTAAAATAGTTGTGCAACTTGCTTTTGTAGGAAAATACAAGTGGGTGGAGGATAAAGGTGATTTAAATAAATTATTTATTTAAAATAATTGTGCAACTTGCTTTTGTAGGAAAATACAAGTGGGTGGAGGATAAAGGTGATTTAAATAAATGATTTATTTATTTAAATGTGAGAGGTGGGATTTTGGGGGTTTTAAATAAATATTAATTTATTTAAATGTGAGAGGTGGGATTTTGGGGGATTTAAATAAATATTAATTTATTTAAATGTGAGAGAAGATTTAATTAAACAAATATGATTTATTTATTTAATTAATGGTATGAATTTAGTTAAGTGAATTAAATCAAATAAATTGAATAATTTATTTAATTAATAGGAGAAGAGGGTTAAGATGAATTAATTAAATATTAATTTAATTAATTATTAATTGATGGTTAAATAATCAAATAAATACTAAGTATTCATTTAATTAAGTGGACAGATTTATGTGACTACAGTAATGATTATCCTCACCCCTATATTCAAGCTTAACATATATCCCTAGGTCTAGATCTTATGTGCATTATTAAGAGTTGCAAGGTATACAATTTTGAGAGCCAACATAAATAAGGTCACCACAAACTAGGATAACTTATCCCTTGTGCTCCAACATTTTTCTCAATTTATTTTAAAAATCATAAGTCCTAATGGTAAACAAAAGTAAAATTCAAGATGAATTAATTATCCAATGCACACACTCAACTAGTTCAAATATACCAATTATAAAGTAGATCCATGACATACAAAATTGATCTAAAGTAAAAAAAAATGACCTACAAAGAATTATAATTTTTTTTTAAAGTATTAATTAATTTTCATATTATAATCTTGAATTTTTTATACATAACAATATTAAAATTTATTACATCAAAATAATTCGTCATCATTGTACCTAAAGTTAAATAATTTATAATCCCTTCATTTATTATTATTATTTTAAAAAAATTAATTGTTTTATACATTTTTTTCATTTTTAATCATATGCATTTATGTAATTAACCTAAATTAACTTAATTAAAATCTATTTTCTTGAATCCCAATTTCTTTATGGTTGTTACAATAGTGTAAATAAGATTGATGTGTAGATGTAGTTCAAGTTTTTCTTTTTAGGCTGATAAAGAATTGAATAAAATATTTAAGATTAAAAGTTATAGATTTGATATTGAAATTATTTGTTCTAAGGAAAATTATAAAGTATTTAAATGAGGGAAGAAAGATTGTGCATATTTTTCAAAGGTTATGCATTTTCGTATAATATTGTTAGAGATGATAGAATGCACGATTACGTCCCATGGGTCTTCTCTAAGTGGTTATATATATATATATATATATATATATATATATATATATATATATATACCATTGTAAGTGTATAATAAAGTTATGGTCTTATCTATCTCATACATTGTTGTCCTATTCTAGGAACAATAACATTTGTCACTATCAACGAGATTATGTAACCTACAATGTACAATGTAAATAAAAATAGATGTTTGTGTCATGATAAATGATGTAGCTCACTCAAATATTTAAGTTGATTTAACGATAGTAGTAACAAACATAAGATGCAGAAAAATCCTAAGCACTATGATGATGAATATGTTTAGCAACTATGAAGATCTAATAATAAAGGTTTAATTGCTACATATAAGTGTTCTCTTTAACCCTAATATCACATATATTGACTCTAAATTTTTCCATTTTTATATTTGTTACTTGTTCTCTAATTTTCCATTAAATCTTCATTTATAAGAATTGTATTGTTTAAACACAAAAAGATTAACTAAAATTTATGAATTATAAAAAGAGAAATGTTTGAACAAGAAAAAAAAACTTGAACCATGGGCAAAAAGACATGCTTGTGAAAAAAGAAAAAAACTTGGATTCAAAATACATTAGCATATGATTTTATCTTAAAAAAAAGTGTGACATGATTAGAGTGAACAAAATAAATGTTTTTATAGCTATATCAAATCATTTTCTTATACTCTAAAACATAAGAAGAAAAAAATCTTAAATTATGTATGCTAATGAAAATACAAACAAATACAAAATAAGAAGATAAAGGGTTGTTATACATCTTACAAATAGTACAATGTCAATGTCAACATTATAGAAAGCATTATATAAGGTTGATGTCTCAAACAACTATTTTAAATTTACAAGATTTTTATTGTTAATAAAATAAATAAATATGATAAAATAGTTTGGACTTTCATTTGAAGATATACAAATACTTAAATATATAGTAATTTAAAAGTTGATTTTTTATTACATTAAAATATGTAAGTGTAATGAACCTGTAAATCAACATTTTTAATTTATTCCTACAACTCCTTTTAGATATAACTTCAAAATATTAAATCTAAATTATACTAAAAAAAATAATAATAACAATAAATATCACTTATAATATAAATCAAACAAATTAATCTTAATACAATACTACTCAGAAAATGCACAATCAACATATACAGTGAACATTAGTTTTAGATGAAAAGTTACACTATAATTTCAAGCCACATCACATTTAAATATCATCAATCTTGCAGACCATACAAGTAATGCTTTTCCAGAGCTCACAGCCCTAAAAAATAGTGAATAAAAACAATTTAAAAATCTAAAAATAGTTCATGCGAATAATCAGGACCCCGCATAAACAGTTTGTCGATTGCAGAGGAAAACAAACAAACTTTACTGAAGAACACCACAATAAATCTGTAGCCCCATGAGAAAACTTGCAACAAATGCCTCGCTAAACGAAGGAAGCTCGATTGAGCCATTACCTCTTAGCAGTTGTGTTTATACTCCACGATGGGTCATGTTAAAGAATCCCCCACAACAAGCAATATTCTTAAAACATCATAAACTACTACTTCACCCATCCACTTCTCGCAACCATAGACAACTCCCTTTGATTCTTTAAAAATGGATCCACTCCTTGGAATTGAGGTGCGCTTCAAGTAAACACAGCAGATAATGCCCAACTATTCCAGCTCCTCTCTAGATGTTATGTAATGAATACAGTTCCAATCGTTAACAAATCTCAGGATGGCCCATTTACTCTTGAAACTCTTATGGCTGTGATTTTCTTCTTAGTTCTTACTCCTCTCAGTGGGGCGGGAGATGAGAGATACAAATTTGAAATTCAAACGAATAGTTGCAGTTACATTTACTATGTACGTCCCATCCTCCCCATCACGAGAATAGTGAATTTAAACTCGTTTGGGTTATACATTTGGTTGCTAACTACAACTAGCTATTGACTGTGGTGGTTAATGGTTGGCTTACAAGAACGGAAACGTGCATTAGCTACGAGAACGGATTATGAGGGCCCCACACGAGCCACTCTCAACGGTCAACGCTTCGAGTGTGCTAGTTAAGCCCAGTCGTTGTGTCTGGCACTGGCTATGGGGCCCTTTAAACGACACCCCATAGCCTCCCTACGACCCTATGCCTCTGTATACGTCTGCAGCGTCGTGCCCACTTGGAAAACTTGCATGCCATTTTTTTTCCACTGCCGACATTCCCCCTCTCTTGTCCGTCACAGTGCAAGTTTATTTAAGGGGGCCACGCTTTTGGCAGGCCAATGCCCACCCCTTAAATTTTTTTTACTTATATCTTTGTAAACATTTTATTTAGTATTTTATATAATTTATTTAATAAATTTTTAATTATATTTTTAGTAAAAGTTAATTTTTTTTTATATTATTTTTTTAATATATATTTTTTAACTGTATTTTACATATAGTATATCTTTTATTTTTTAATATATTTTATTTACGTTTTACTAAATAAATTTTCTTAGTTGTAAAAACCAATCAATCATGTGATGTCACATCAGTTGCATAAGTATGGAGTCTCTTATGCATGACAATTGGTCTCATCTTTTTTGGCGCTATTTTGGACACCTTGGCAAAAAGCATGCTAATGTGGCATCAAATTTGATGATGTGACCTTGAATCCTTGGTTATAAATTGTCGAATGATTTCCTTGTGTTAATTTTTTTACTCACATTTCAGATCAAACTCCATGATCCATCATTAAGAATAGAATAGCAAAAAAAGAGAAGAAGAATGGAATGAATTGCTAGCAGACAAGGCCAAATTAAGGGAGGGTGGGGAATGCGAATGAAGGAGGGTAAAGAGAGGGTAGGTGTAGGGGGTTTAGATGAAAAAAAATAAAATTAAAAATAAACTAAAAAACTCTCAAATATAAAAAATTATAAAGAAAAGGGAACAATAAAAGAGATTAAAAAAGATTATATGAGTAAGGATATTTATTAAAAAATTATGTATATGTTCATATACAGAATTATTTAATAAATATTCTTTCAAATATAAATAATTATTAAAAAAGAACACAAAGTATATATATATATATATATACTCAAAAGCTAGAAATAAAAAAGAAAGGAAAGACAAATCATAACTAATTCAAATAATGAAAAAGGTTATAAACAACAAGAACCAAAAAAGAGAAAAAACCAAAAAGAAATAAATTGAAAAGGCAAAAACTAAAGACAAAAAAATTATAGGACACTTAGGAAAAGAAACCAAAGGAAAAGAGAAAAAAAAAAGAAAGCGAAGGAAGGAGGGGGAAGCAAGAGAGATCACCAAGGGAGTGAAGGAAAGGAAGAGGAACCAATGAGGGTGAAGTGGGGGAAGGGGGGCAAAGTGGTGGAAGAAATAGACGACAAAAGTGGAGAGGGGCAGACCTAAGAGTTAGAGGGTAAGGGGGTACAAGGAAGAAGGGGATGGAAACTTAAGGGGAGGTGTCCAAGATACATCTTGGAGTTGGGTTGGTTGAGAATGAAGAAATCAGATGGGTCTAGAGGTGTCTTAATAGCGGTTTCCATGGATAGCTAAGGCACCAACCAAGGTCACGATTAAGGTTGGAGGGGTGTTGGTTGATATGGATGGCTTCCCTCAATTTCCTCTTGAAGAAATTATCTTCCTTAGTTAAGATTTTAATGTCTTCCAAGGAGATATGGTGCTTGGTTGAAGAGGAATGTTCAACGAGGGCCTACTTAAGAATATGCTTATGTCTAATGTCACCATTGTGTTCTTTGATCGTTGTGCTTATAGACCGCCCCGTTTCACCAATATATAGCGTGCCACAAAAGCAAGTTACTTTGTAGACATTGACGTAGTGGAGATGATCAAGGGGAGCCTTGCAGAAGGGGATGTAATTTCTAAGGGCACATACTAGCTTGAAGGTGCAATGAAGACCTTTATTACAAAGAATCTTTGAAATTTTATAGGAGAGTCCTTCAATGAAGGGGAGAGATGCTATAGGATGGTCAAAAGGGATAGGTTTGTTGGGCTTAGAGATCAAGTTAGCTTTGGCTTGCTTGATGGCTTTGTGGATATGCCTTCTATTGTACCCATTAAGTATGAAAACTTGGGTGAGGTGGTCAATTTCCTGGTCAATGTGGTCACTGTTACAAATTAAATAGGCTCTAGTGATTAAAGTTTTATGGATGCTAGTTTTATAGGCTCTTAGTTATAAGTAGGGACTTGCCAAGTAAGTTGTTGTAAATAATATAAATATACATTTTTTATCTTTACAAATTCATACTACATTTTAAAATTCACAATAGACTTTTACAAAAAAAAAACAACCTTTTATTAATAAATTAGATAGATATAAGACAAATCATTAAACTCATATTACCCTAAGTCATTACAATAATAAATATATTCAAACCCTTTTTTTTTTAAAGCAAGTTCTGCCTAGGGGGCAGTACCCATTATATTGCCTTCAAAAAGAACCTTACAAAGGGATAAGAAGACGAACTCCTTTGGCTACATCCCACATTGATCAACTATACAAATACTTGATCCCATTGCCCATAGCCACTAACCTATGCCCTACTCCATTAGGAAATAGATCAACATTTTCCTACAGGAAAGCTTCAAACCTTTCCATGTTATTCTCCTTAACAATGCTTGCCTTGAACATGGACCAGGTCTTCTGCATCTTCTTCTTCTTCCCTTCTACTTGCAAACCAAAATACCCCAACATACAACCATCTGCTTGGCTAGAGACTATTCCATCCAATGCTCTCATGAATTCAAGATAAATGTCTTCATCCGCTGTCCTGCGCAAGATGCCATTGGCTGAAATGGGGTGACCCAACACCTGAATAATTGGCTGAAATAGATCCTCCATCAGACGACTGTCATGAACATGTCCCCCAGTCCAATAGTCAGGACCTAGAATGTCTACCACTGTTACTTTCTCCTGCTCATTGGCCTTTTTGAACAGTCGCTCCACTTGTTCTTCGGGCATTTCCTCAAACCCGACGATCTTGCTGCATTTGCATATCATGCCTAAGTGATCCACCATGCTTCCGAGAACTGCATATGAGACCCTAGATAATTCACTATATACTGATCTCGCTCAATGCTCCCCTTCCAATGAAGCTTAAAGTGATCCGACTGACAGCGTTTTGTCTTTGAGGGGATTTCCATATCCTCAGTCATCACCGTCAAAACCATCCTATCTATCCAACTCAATGTCCTGCTACCACCTCCATTTCATACTTCGCCAAAGTTTTTCTCTTGCAGTCGAAGGGTAATGGTCAAGTTAACCAGTCCCTTGACGAAGAAATCTTCAACAATCTGTAGATTCTCAAGAATAATCACCGATCACTGACAAATCTGAAGCATGGTAGACCTCGAAGACTATGTGCAATCGTGTCTCTAAAACTTTATCGCCTATCCTTGATGCACACAACCTTTCTCAGACAAATATATTCTAACTCTTATTTTTAATATATATATGTATATATATATATGTATATATAATTCTATTTATTTTTTTTATATTCAATTTTGTATGAATTATATTGATATTGTATGCTAACACACTATGCTATCTAATATGTATTATAACATGCCTAGGTTATTCACGATATTAGTACAAGATAACACCCGATGTTAAATTACATAGTGCAAGAAAACACATTGTGTTATATTACATTATGCAGGATAATAGACTATGCTATATCACATTGTATAGAACAATTCGTTGTGTTATATTACATAATGTAGGATAACGTTATCTGATATACCATACATTGTAGGATAATACGATGTTCAACAAAAGATAATGTAGGATAACCCAATGTGTTATGAAAAATATTAACAAATATTATCCATATTAAATTTAATATTTTTAATATATATTTAATATAATATAATTAAATATAAATATAAATATAATATAAAATAAATAAAAAATATAATATAATATTTTAAATATATTAAAAAATAAAAAATATAATTAAAAACTATTAAAAATTTATTAAATAAAATTTATGAAAAATATAATTTTTTTTATTAAAAACAAACAATTTTTTAATGCGTGGGCGCTGGCTCTCCAGCGTGGGCCCCTTAAATAAATTTGCACCGTGACGGATGAGAGAGGTGGAATGCCGACAGTGGGAAAAAACCGGCATGCACGTTTTCCAAGCGACATGACGATGCAGACGTATACAGAGGCATAGGGCCGTAGGGAAGCTATGGGGTACTGTTTAAAGGGCCCCATAGCCAGTAAATAGCATAAATACAAATACTTAAATATATGGTAATTAAAAAGTTAATTTTTTATTACATTAAAATATGTAAGTGTAATGAACTTGTAAATCAAACATTTTTAATTTATTCCTACAACCTTTTAGATATAACTTCAAAATATTAAATCTAAATTATACTAAAAAAATAATAATAACAAATAATATCACTTATAATATAAATCAAACAAATTAATCTGAATACAATACTGCTAAGAAAATGCACAATCAACATATACAGTGAGCATTAGTTTTAGACGAAAAGTTACACTATAATTTCAAGCCATATCACATTTAAATATCATCAATCTTGCAGACCATCCGAGTAATGCTTTTCCAGAGCGAGCAGCCCTAAATAACAGTGAATAAAAACAATCTAAAATTCTAAAAATAGTTCATGCGAATAATCAGGACCCCACATAAACAGTTTGCCAATTGCAGAGGAAAACCAACAAACTTTACTGAAGAACACCACAATAAATCTGTAGCCCCATGAGAAAACTTGTAACAAACGCCTCGCTAAACGAAGGAAGCCTGATTGAGCCGTTACCTCTTCGCAGTTATGTTTATACTCCATGATGGGTCATGTTAAAAAATCCTCCACAATAAATAATATTCTTAAAACATCATAAACTACTGCTTCACCCATCCACTTCCCGCAATCGTAGACAACTCCCTTTGATTCTTTAAAAATGGATACACTCCTTGGAATTGAAGTGTGCTTCAAGTAAACATAGCAGACAATGCCCAACTATTCCAGCTCCTCTCTAGATGTTATGTAATGAATACAGTTCCAACCGTTAACAAATCTCAGGGTGGCCCATTTACTCTTGAAACTCTTATGGCTGTGATTTTTGATCCAATCGAAGAAATCCTCTTCTTAGTTCTTACTCCTTTCAGTGGGGCGGGAGATGAGACATTCAAATTTGAAATTCAAACGAATAGTTGCAGTTTCATTTATTTTGTACGTCCCATCCTCCGCAGCACGAGAATAGTGAATTTAAACTCATTTGGGTTATACATTGGGTTGCTAACTACAACTAGCTACTGACTGTGGTGGTTAATGGTTGGCTTACAAGAACGGAAATGTGCATTAGCTATGGGAACAGATTATGAGGGCCCCACATGAGCCACTCTCAGCGGTCAACGCTTCAAGTGTGTTGGTTAAGCTCAACCGTTGTGTCCACCCTACTCTAGTGCCAAAATACTGCAGGTTTTAGGTTTGAGCCGCCGCCCTCAATCTCCCTTCCTTTCCATAGTAAAATAATGCGACAGTGCAACACAAAATATGAAAGAATAACGAATTAACCCCCATTTCACTCGCCCATCAAATAGTACAAGAGACCTGTTTTGTTCTAATCAATACTCATGGCTATAAGCCTTTGTAATTATCGAAGGCCATACTATTTCCCCTATGCAATTGGGGTGTTTCGATCAATGCAATCCCGAGGTGAAATATATGACATATAAATCATAGAGAGATGTACCACATAAAGCAAGTGGTAAGAACAAATCTTTTTTTTTAACATTATTAACATTAATGGGCGCTTAAACCTCAACGGTGACGTACTTGAAATACGGTTGTTATGTCAGTACCATACGGTTGTCATGTCAGCGAACTGTTAAACACCAACGATCTTTGAGTGCTTGATAATATCAATACAGTTGTCATGTCACTATTTCCTGTGAAAGTTTCCAAAGAAAGCGCTACCAAAAATGAAAATCGATCAACGGCGACAAACGTTTGAATCGTCTTGCATGCCTCTACGTAAATGTAAACTATTAATTTGCAAAAGTTAATGGATGCATTTCATAATAAGAAACGCCTTCAGCATAAAAATAATATCAATGGACGAAAACGTCCTCAACTACTAGTTGCTTTCCGTATATAAGAATAATATCAATGGACCGCTGAACGAGCATGTGAGAGGAACTTTAAACAAATCTTACTCTATACACTCTATCTGGAATGGCCGGTATACGGAAAACATCGGTATGAATGAGACGGGAAGTTGGACCTGCCCATCTGGACCCGAGTCTGATTAGTTAATGCTTCACTTTAATCCAGCGTTGACAAACTGGTGGGAAAGGCGATCGTTCACCAGAAAAGTGACTTTATTTATTTGGATTTTTGGATTGCGTGCGGGTAATTTTCGTTATCTACATAAGGGATGGTATGGTTATGTACTACAAATCTGAAGCTTTCAGAAGCAAAGAATTACTCTGTTGCCCAAGTCTGGAACATGGAGTGGGTATTTTGGGGTTTGGCGGCTGTTTGTGCTGGTTTAGTTTTGTTTTTGCTCAAGATTGCAAGAGCAATATGGTGGAAGCCTCTGCAAGTGAAAAGGGCATTTGAAGCCCAGGGAATCAAGGGTCCTCCATACAGGCTATTCTATGGAAATTCTGCAGATATATCAACAATGATCGATGAGCAGAGAGCCAAACCCATGCCACTCTCACATGACATACTCCCTCGAGTTCTTCCCCATTATCATCAGTGGACCAAAACCTATGGTACACTTGTATTCTGCATTTTTTTAAGCATCTGGTATTTCATTAAGAATATTACTGGAATTCCTGCTTAGCACCATTGATTAATCAAATAAACTTGTTACATGTGATGTATAGGTCAGGATTTTATTTTCTGGTTTGGGCCTCATGCCAGGTTGGTTGTTCCCCACCCTGAGCTTATTAAGGAGATATTGTCCACTAAATTCGGCAACTATCCTAGGTTTGCCGATGATCCGCTTTCAAAACAACTGTTTGGACAGGGACTTGCAGGGTTGACAGGTGAGAAATGGACACGGCACAGGAAAATCATAAATCCTGCTTTCCATATGGATCTCTTGAAGGTAAGGCACTGAATGTCTGTACTTATGTCCTAAATCAGGACAAAAATGATCTAATTTAGAGAGAAATCTACCAAGTTCCTAGTGATACATAAACATCTGTGTACTTTGCCCATCAGTATTCAAATAATTTCATGATGACTAATTGTCGGCAAAACGCCGTTTTCGTTTTTACAGGGGATGATTCCAACAATTGTGAAAAGTTGTGCCAGTATGTTGGAGGTGTGGAGTAAATTGATAACGTCAGGTTCTCCGGAAATTGATGTGCAAAAGGAGTTTCGTGATCTCACGTCCCATGTTATTGCACGCACAGCATTTGGTAGCAGTTTTGCAGAAGGAAAGCACATCTTTGATTTGCAGGGCAAACAGATGATTCTTGCATTGGAATCATTTCGCACTGTTTATATTCCAGGTTTCAGGTGACAGATTATGATACAATTGTCAATCTTAAATTCCAAAAGAACGTAATCAACATTTTGAATTGTATGTTTTGTTTTTGTTATGTTTGTTGAGTTTTCTACCAACAGAGTTACTGGTCTTTATAGAACCAGCTCATATTTGTTCTGAATTTGGCTTATTATTAACATCTCTCTTTTAGTCACATTATGTATTGATGGGTTAGTTTGGCTTGACGCTGGATACCGTGTTGAGCTTTTCATAGAGCTGTTAAAACTCTATTTGCTGTCAGAGTGCTCTACCATCTGAACAGCTGACCCTACAAGACCAGCCTATCTTTATCCAAATCTGACTTATCACCAACAATATTTTTTCGAAAGCTATATCACCCCATCTCAAATGTCTTGGTACTTTAGGAAGGTTTACTCATATTCTGAGGCATGCAGAATCTGTAACTTCTTTTGGTTTCTTACATTGGTATCAGGTTTCTACCTACTACAAAGAATAGGCAACGTTGGAATGTAGAGAAGGAAATAAGAAGATCCTTAAGACAAGTTATAGATGCCAGGGAAAAGACCGATGGAATGAAAAAAACAGGTAGATATGGTGTCGATCTGCTTGGTTTTATGATGTCTCAGAGCAAGGACCAGATGGGAGTCAATGGGAGAAGTAATGGAGGCCTGAGTACAGAGGAAATCATTGATGAATGTAAGACTTTCTACTTTGCTGGTCATGAAACGACATCACTACTGTTGACATGGAGTATAATATTGTTGGGCATACATCAAGATTGGCAAGAGAAAGGTCGCAGAGAAGCACTGCAAGTATGCGGAAAAAACAATTATCCAGATGCAGACAACTTAAGTCGCCTCAAAATTGTAAGGACCTTCTATACACAGACCCAAATTCCATGTAGATAACATAAATTATTTGGAAACCAGTAAATAGATAGAGTAAGGGCCATTACTGAATTCAAAAGTAATATTCTGGATTTCTCTCATAATTGATTCTATAAATGTTTTGTAGGTTGGAATGATTATAAATGAGGCCTTGAGACTTTATCCACCTGCAGTATTTCTATCGCGACATGCATCTGAGCAAACAAAACTTGGAAAGCTATCAATTCCTGCAGGCACCCAATTTATGCTTCCGATCCTTGAAATCCACCATGATCCTTCTTTGTGGGGAAGTGATGCCAAAGATTTCAACCCAGGGCGATTTAGTGAAGGAATTGCAAAGGCTGCAAAGCATCCAATGGCATTCATGCCCTTTGGAGCAGGTCCAACTATATGTGTGGGTCAGAATTTGGCCTTGTTACAAGCAAAATTGGTGTTGGCCATGATTCTGCAAAAGTTTTCTTTTGTGACTTCACCATCTTATACTCACGCTCCTTCGCTTTTCATTACTCTGAAACCTGAATATGGAGCCCAGGTTATCTTTCGCATGGACTAATATCGGAGGACAGTACTGCCTAGAAACTCCTCTACTATTGAAATTTTAACAATAGTTATAATTTATTTATTAGGTCTCAATAGTGCACATGTCCAATGGTGTCTCATGTTGTAATAGCACTTGTTTCGTAGGTAACTTCTGAAAAGGAAAGTTATTGTATGAAATCCTATGGACCTTAATGGATTATAAATCCTAATTATATATTAATAAATTATAGTTTATTTCGATACTTAATTGTTTCTTGATAGAGAATGATTAATGCTTCATGAATATTGATTGAGAGTACAATGATGATTAAATTTAATTTAGGAAATAATAATCATTAATAATGATTTATAGATTATTAAAGTATTTTAGATTAATAGTTTTTCTAAATCATTTTAAAATTGTTATATGGATATAAATACTTTAATAGGTTTTGGATTGTGTAAGTCAAACATTTATATGGACTAATCTAATCAATTTGTGAAATGACTATGCAACACATCAAATGTACCATTGACCTTCTTTATTAACTAATAAACACACATTAATCTTACGCTAATCTGACTTTTGACCATGTTTATTAACTAACAAAAATGATCAATGGTGCATTTCATATGTTTTACAGATGTTGCAATCAATTAGAAGGAGGGTTATACAAGCACATCTTTTTTTTTCTTTTAATTTATGTTGGTGATTGATGATAATGCATACGCAGGCTAACAAAAAATGAATGGAAAGATCAAGTATCATTTAAGGATGACACTAGACAAATCGTGGCTCCATCTCAGTGGCACATGATAGACCAAGAATACCGTGCCTTAAGCTAATGATGTGGGATGGTAAAGAACTCTTGTGTGCTTGAATGCACACTACTAAGAGAATAGATAACTAAATGAAATGAAGATCTTGCATGGTATGAATTTGGCCAAGGAATGAAACAAATTGACATATGAAAATAGTGGTTGATCAGTCTAAGGAATTAACATATTGCCCTTACTGGCTAATGAGATTTGTAATAAAAAGCTCAAATAAATTCTTAAAGTATTGTAAGCATTTGATAGATAAATTCTATTGAAATTGTAGCAAAAGTGTAGAAGTTGCAAAATACAAAGGAAGGGAATAATAAAAAAGGAGGGAAAATATACAGACTTTGATAAAGTGTATATTTTTTATTGAACTTGGTAATGTTAAATGTTTTAAAATTAGTTTGGCATATGTAATCATGTGCGATTAATCTAGTATTCTAAGGCACTATGTGGCTTAAAAGAAGACAGTGAATTGCCATATATAGTACTTGAGTGAATTGAGAAAACTCAAATAAATTGAGTAAAGTAGATAAAATTAGATAAACTTAGTGAAATGAGATAAATCAAGTAAATTGAGTGAAGTGGGATGGATTAGATAAAGCAAGTGGAAAAATACATGGCAACTAAGTGAAACATAAAATATTAGCTCAATAGAGCGAGTAAAAAAAGGTTGAAACATAAAATATTAGATATAGTCTATGTTAAGCAATATGTCTCTTTGTGTATGTAATATGTTGTTCTAATTTTACATGGTTGTCACATATGTGTTTGCATGCAAATAATTTAAGTCACCAAGTTTGGGTCATGACCAATATGAGGGATGAGTGTTGATAAACATGCTGAAACTTCTATAATAAAATCAATAATACATCATATATATTATGAGTCCCATTATTTTCCCCTATATTTGGCACTGTACCACTTCAGACCACTACACATGTCTTATTAGGCCATTAATGAAATTTTCATAGCTTATTGAACCTTTGAGTCAGTAGATCCTATATGCCATTTATGAAACTTAGTCCAACATAGTATGAGGTAGCTCCTAGCATCTATCACCTACATGATAATGGTGAAAACTAGCTAATCTCTATCATAAATTGGGTAGCTCTTAACATAAATCACCAATATGCTACTACTAACAAACTACCAGACCCTAAGATATGATAATTAACTCTTGGCATCTATCACTCTCATTATGGAATTTTCAACTATCTAGATCATGTTTGAGTCATTTCATGGTTATTTTCTATCACCCTTCCCTTCAATGCTATTGGTGAAAATTAAATAATCCATAAGCTGTGATAAATTATAGCACCTACAATTTATTAAATGCATGGAATTAGTGATAGTTTCTAATCCATGCATACATCAAAATTGGTTCTAATAAGTGGGTTCATCTTATATCCAAATACACATAATCCATATATAACAAGGATTCAAAAGCATTGGGCATCTTGACTAAGACTTGGTTAGATACCACACAAATTGATTGATAAACATAGACCCCAGAATTTATAATTATTAGTTTCAAATTCTTAAACACCTAATGCTCACATTGAACTCACACGAGTTGTCTTATATGAACATATAAACAAGAACAATAGAAACTTATAAGTAATGAGACTTTATTTACTTCATTCAATTGTTAACTAGAAATCCATTATTAAGATGCACATTATTTATTACATACAAATGAAACCAATTGTAGTAATATGAAACACTACTCTACTTTTGAGAATTTAACATTTTGTATAGTACTAATCAAACATATACACAAGTAAAACACTATATCAAATTTAGTAATACCTATTTGTTAAGTGCCCATTGCTAAGCATAGAAAATATAAGTAACTCTATCCTAGTCTGAAGATAGATTTGAGTACATATATAGAGTCAATAGACCATTCAAACTTATTAAGAGGTTCTCACTCATCATATCATAATTGTTTGATTTAACAATATCACTAAATAAATGTTAATAGCTTTCAATAACTCATTCATGGCCATGTAAAGACCAATTTTATCACATCCTTATTTATTAAAAGGACATACCTCCATGGTGTGCAAAAGCTACCTATATCTTTTATACATATCCTTATTGAGGCACAAGATGTAGTATTCAACTATCACTTAATCTAATTATATAAGTTTAGATAGTTATAGGGGAAATATCACACATTCACATAAAAGAAAGCTCATGATGATAATGAATCAAAAATTTCTTCCAAGATTGAAGTAGATTTTGGAAAGTTAAATGCCACAAACATCAAAGTAAATAAGTTTTACAATGTTGATTTCTCTCTACTTTATCATGGATACGCACATAAGGTAATTCTGATGTCACCAAAATGTAATGGTGGGTAAAAAATGTGTGAATGAGAGATCAAGAGGAAAGCTACCCTTTCCCTTCAAGGAGAGATTAGAGTTTCACTATGGATTTCCCTGCAAACACTTTTCACGCATTACATTGGAAGAGGGGGGGAAAAATTTACTAGATTCAACCTCCAAAGAAGAAGATATAATTCTGAATGAGATGGGATTGGTAAGTTAATCCACTCTTCTATTTGGAATGGAAAGGAATTGATTGAATTATGTATAGAGACTAAGTGCAAAAGTGACAAAGAACTGGTAATAACTCAAGATCAGAGTGTGGGATGAAGTTGTGCACCTGGATTTGGTAGTAATATGTCGAGACAAAGCCGCCTTGGAAATTTGAGGAAAATTTTCTTGGACCGTGGTGGGAATGTACACGGTCCTTTGAAAAATCCGCAAAATGAAAAGGGTTTTTTTGCCTCTACAAATAGACTCCAAATCTGAAAGAATAGTTGCGTACCTACAATGTACACACATTAAAGAGAGGAAAAGGGGTTGGGATTGGGGGTTTTCCTTCAAGTCAAACCTTAGTTTTGGAATTAACCAAGTAACAAAAAAAAGTACTTGCAAGTAAATGTAACTGAAAGAATATAATGTAAATCACCTCAAGGGAGGTTGTAGATAGAATGTAGGTAGATTTTCTTGTATGAAGTTGAATGTGGGAATGAATCTCCTCTTCAATGGTTGAATCCTTGACTTGAATGCAACACCTAGCCTTTAAAGGAGAGATGAGATGCTTAATGCGTGAATGTTATTGAATGCTTGAATGCATGATCTCATGTACATGTCTTATCCAACTTCTCACTTATGTAAATGGGAAGGGAAAATGTGACATATATACTCATCAATTAGGGTTAATTGACTAATTTTTGTCAAAGGCCTACATCAGGGAAGGTTTCCCGCTCACTGCACAACCTTCAATGTAGACTAAGGAAGGGTCATGTCCCAAAATAGGGTAGGGAAAGGGGCACCATGCCCCTTTCCTGGGAGTACAGGGGCACCACGACCCTATCTTGTCCTTTTCTCCATGTCAAAGTGTAGACTATTAGACAGTTCAAATAACTGGAAGACAACTAAGAGGGGGGATGAATTAGTTGCCAGCAATTGCCACAATCATTAGCAATTAAAACATTAATACCAAAACCCAAAACATTAATATCTGAATTGTTAAACCAAATACTAGAATAGCAATTAAACCAATTAAGCATGACCAACAATCATAGAATAAATACCATCCACATGACACCAAGATTTATACATGGGAAACCCGGTAAAGGGAAAAACCATGATGGGAAACCTACCCACAGTCAGATAATACTTTTGTAGTAAGTATGTGAATTATAATTGAGGGGCCTGCACTTGCAGGAAGGCCAACAACCTAGAGCGCACTGCTCATCATAAAAGAAGTCTCACTGACTACATAGAAATCTAGACTACAATCCAGAGAAGTTTTGAACTTTAAAAGATAGCATCTATTATGCCTGAGTACAGTTCAGCTTAAGCTCAATACTAGAGGACTAAATCCTCTTACATAAACCCAATTAGATCTCTAATGATCAACCAAATCCTCTACCTGAATGATATTACATTATTCTCACATTAAATATCCATATCCCATACCATGACCATGATGATCTACAATCAGATCTTACATCATATAGATACAAACCTTCGACCATAAACAATCAAGCTGACCACAAGAAAATAAACAAATTACATAAACATGTCGGCCTTAGACTAAAAAAACAATATCCAACACATAAGATATCCCATAAACACATCGAGAGGTCTAATCCACACATTACATTAAGCCAGTCCATAACCTAGATCAACCAAGACCCAATATAGGTCCACACGCTAAAGCAATAATCTCCATCAACCAAGTCTTGAACATGATCACCAACAACATCCTGAAAGGCCACCAGAAGCTGCACCAACACCACTTATGCAATTCATCAAAGATCTTCGTCAAAATCTCTACCGGTGAAACCCTCACCGGAACCAGAAGCCAATCTTCTAAGCAAACAAGATAGCATCCGATCACCAGACCAAATGCAACGTATTGAATATGAACATGAGTATCATGAATAAGCTAATTCCTTAACTAAACTATACTGGAGCCTACTAGATTATGCCGGATCCAAACCAACCAGAAACTACTCAATCTATTGAGACCAGAAAGGTGTCGGTAAAGCATCCAAGTAGCTAGTGTTGACATCAATGACCAACAATCTCCTACATATAGATGTAGAAATGAAGTTCTGAAAAAAAGACCAAACTCCCCTTGTGAATGATATCTCTTTAAAGCTCTTAATTATACATATATCTCTCTCCCTAATGTATACAACTCCTTAATTTTTTCTTTTTCACATCAATATCTCTCCCCCTTTGATATCAATGCTAGAAATCTGACAAAATATCAAAGCAAAAACATAAGCCACTGAAAATCAAAGATAACCACTCCCCCTGAGTAGTAGCATCCCCACATTAGTGTTGGAATGAAAATTATCTTTGATAATGTATAACAGAGTGATGCCAAACCACATCAATCAAGTCTCTACCAGAGGGGTAGAAACTCTCAATCCATCTTTGAAGTATTGAAATGATTCTTTAGGCAAAGATTTAGTGAAAATATCTGCAATCTGCTCTTTAGTGGTCACATAAACCAGTCTAACTTCATTTGCTTGCACCTTTTTCCTTTAAAAAGTTATACTTGATAGATATGTGCTTTGTCTTAAAATGAAATACCATATTCTTTGATATGTCGATAGCAGTAGAGTTATCATAGTGAATAACTACCGGTCTATTACAATCCACCTTTATATCCTTCAACATTTGCTTCATCCATAGAACCTGTGTACAGTTAGTAGCAATAGCAACATACTCTGCTTCAGCAGTAGATAAATAAGTGTATGATTGTTTCTTGTTGATCCATGAAACCAAATTCTTTCCAAGAAAGAAAGCTCCACCGGAAGTACTTTTCTGGTCATCAACATCTCCAACCCAATTAGCATCTGTATATGCACATAGAGTAAAGTCATCATCCTTAGGGTACCACAAACCATATTCTGATGTACCTTGCAAGTATCTAAAAATCCTTTTCATTGCACTCTCATGACTCTCTAGGACCATTCTGAAATCTTGATACAATACAAACAACCTACATTATGTCAGTCCTAGGCCGAGTCAAATAAAGAAGACCTCCAGTCATAGATTTGTATCTTATAGAAACATCTTTTCTTGTCAATTTCTTACTTGTAATCATAGGAGTACTTACCAATTTAGAATCTCCCATACCAGATTTCTTCGACAATTCCCTACCATACTTAGTTTGACAGATGAAAATACCTTTGTCGGTCCGAGTAATCTGCAAACCTAAGAAAAAATTCATTTCTCCAATCATAGACATCTCAAACTCATTCTCCATATTCTTAGAAAATTCCATTCATAACTTATCTTCACCTCCAAAAATAATGTCATCAACAAATACTTCAATAAACATTATATCATCATCAGTGATCTTATAATATAAATTATTGTCAACATTACCCTAAGTAAAACCAACCTTCAAAAGATATTTATCCAACCTTTCATACCAAGATCTAGGTGCTTGTTTCAATCCATATAAAGCTTTCCTTGACCTGTAAACTATGTTTGTATCATCTGATAGTGAAAAACCATCAGGTTGCTCAATATAAACTTCCTCATCAAGATCCCCATTAAAAAATACACACTTAGCATCCATCTGATAAACCTTGTAGTTCTTACAAGTAGCATAGGCAAGAAATAATCTTACAACTTCAATCCTAGCTACAGGTGCAAAAGTCTCTCCATAATCAATTCCTTCCTTTTGAGAATATCCTTTGCAAACCAATCTAGCCTTATTCCTTATAACTTGACCATCCTCATTTAATTTATTCATACAAACCCATTTAGTTCCAATAACATTCTTATTTTTAGGCCAAGGAACCAAAGTCCATGTGTTATTTTTCATAATCTGGTCTAATTTTTCTTCCATAGCTTTCAACCAATATTCATCTTTACATGCCTCAATTACTGATACCGGTTCAAATTATGAAATTAAACATACCTCATTAGTTGTCACTCTTATTCTTGTCATTACTCCATTCTTCTTATCCCCAATGATCTGATTTTTTGAATGATTCAATCTCACATACCTAGGAGTCTTCTAACTCTCTGTTCCTCTTTCGTGTTCTTTAGTTACTATAAAATTTTCTTATACTGTCAGAATAACTAGTTCAACACTCTGTTCCAGTAAAGGTGTTATTAGTTCAGATATAATCATTTCCACTATCAGTTCCTTCTCATAAACTCTGATTTGACCTCTATTCAGCTCATCCACTTTGACATTAGCACTTTCCACAATTCTCTACAATATCTCGTTATAACATCTATATGCCTTGCTTTCATTATAATAACCAAGAAATGTGCCTTCATCACATCTAGGACCAAATTTTCTAAGGATATCATCTCTCTTGATATAACATTTACTACCAAAGATTCTGAAATACTTAACTGTAGGTGTATTGCCAAACCATAATCCATAAGGTGTCTTACTGCTTTCTCCTTTTCTATGTATTTTAATGAATGTATAAACTGGTGTGCTCACTGCTTCTCTCTAGAAGATATGAGGTAGAATAGCTTCCATTATCATTGTTATAGTAGCATCCAAGATAGTTCTATTCTTCCTTTCAACAACTCCATTTTGCTAAGGTGTCCGGGGAGCAGAAAATTGTCTTCTTATACCATGCTTCTCACAAAAGTTATTAAACTCACCGGATGTGAATTCTCCACCATGATCTGACCTCAAACATTTAATCTTTAGTCTGTTAGGTCCAATATGGAAAGCTAATGTACTGAGAGGGGAGGGGTGAATCAGTACTTCAAAACATTTCTTCAACAATATCTTTACTGTTATGCATAAACCGAATAGTGCAGTAACATAATATAAAACTAAAACAAATAGATAACAATCATACATGATTCACTCCATAACACATATATTTTGGTTACATAGAAACTCTTGGTTAGAAAGAAAAATTGCAGTGGGGATGGCACCCACAACTTCACTACTGCAATAATAAAGGGTGCTCGATTAGAGCTGCATATTTAGTTATTTCTGATAGCTTTAGGAGTAACAAGATCTGTTAGATCTACCTTGCTAAAGGATTTTACAACACTTAATCTAAATGTTGCACCTGGTTAGAGGTTTTACAATTTATAGACTTGATTAGAGTCTTTTACCCTGTTAAAGGTTTCTCTTTCAACTTCACAATATTACAATAAAATCATTATAAATATCTGCAACTTTACATCTAAAATGTTATAGCAGATTCTATGTGCTCAGAATAGATTACCTTGCTTATAGCATACCTCGGTAACCCATATAGTAACTCGGTAAACCCTTCTGTTTACTCTATTCTTCGACTGTTCTCTAAAAACCTTCTCGGTGACCTTTGTGTCTCTATAATAGTCTTCTTACACTCATGCACATACCTTTAACTCTTAACTCATGCTATATAAATAGATCTCTTATGACGGTGATCCAATTCATTGCTTCGATCTCACAAACACGATTTATTGAATGAATAATCATGTAAAATATTTCACTGGTTAGATAACCACAAAATCATACACAATCTTTAAGTACAATTTCCAATGTGATAACGGTTAGATGTGCCTCGATCTTGTAACACATTTTCATATGCATGTCCAGGTCCAATGGATCTGGTAACACGTTTCACTCGGTCTAAATCAACTCAGTGTGTCATCTTTGCTTCTCGGTAGACATGAAATGATACTTGGTAGACAGCTCGGTGTATACTGTGTTCTATGACTGCTTTCTTCTGTAACCAAGTAGACTGTACATACCAGCTAAATATTTCAGTAATAGATAACCGACTAGAGTATATAGTATAACTTTGACATAAAACTAATGGCAATTTGATAAGTAGTAACAATCTCCCCTTTTGACATTAGTTGAGATGTTTGACAAAAACTACTTTCAAAGTTATAACTCAAAAATCTATATACTTTGCAAAATGACTATACTGATAGTATATACAATAGTCAATAAAATACTATATCAGATATACTCCCCTTGTTGATATATTGTACATAACTTTGATTTTGCATACTTGGTGATCAGTTCTTGTGCTTTGCTTGTTGTTTTGTATACTACTCTTGGATACTCTACTTACTCTGCTCGGTATACTCCCCCTGTATACTATACTTGAATACTATATCATTCTCTCAATACTATATCAAAACTGTATCACTCCCAAAATATATTGTATTGCTCCCCCAAGACTATCATATTACTCCCCCTTTTTGACAAACATCAAAACTTAATTTCCATCCGGGGGTGATAACTGGTCAAAATAGATTTGTACTTGGTCTGGGCATCAGTGAGAGCGACAAAGAGTGGATACTTTACATTGTCCATTAAAGAATTTTGTGCTTGAATATCAGCCAATAGCGATATTAAGCCATCTAGAGTACTTCCCTTTTGAGAAGTAGATAGGTATGTGGCTCGGTTGATCTGTTCTTGGACTGATGAAAGATATGGAAGGAATAATGTCTAAAGTGTCATTATGTCCATCCTGATCTTGTGTTCTTCATTTCTTAAGTCCAATTGTTGAGCCATGAGTTGTTGAAGCTTTGTATAAAAATTTTGAATTGAATTTGGCTCTGTGGTCAACTTGCTTGAGAGATTGGTGATCTCTTTCTCAATTGCCTTTGTTTTAATCTTAATTTCTTTAATGAATAAAGAAAATGTGCAGAGTTTCTGAAATAAATAATGAATGTGCTTGAGTTGAGGAGTCAACTCAGCAATAATTTTGACAAGTTTAACTTTGCCAATAGTGATAGCTTTTTGTACCTCTTCTATCATTTTGGAAGTGAGCTCTTTGTCTTTTAGCTTGCTCAAATACTCCGATGCATCTACTCCAGATGTTTCTATCTTTGTTAGGAGTTCATCTAGTTGAATGTGGATGGCTACATCTATTGATATTGTAGCTTCAGGTAGCATATCTATTAGGAGTGCTTTTACCTTCTAAAGTACTTTCTTTTTCTTTTGAATGGCCATTTTCTTCTCTTGTTCGGCCTTTGCTTTGCATAGTTCACCAAAATCAATGAGTGCTTGCCCTTTCAATTTTGATATATCATTATTGGGCAACACTATTGGTTTTGACAAATCAAGTTTAAAACTATGCTTCTTCACTTTCTTTTCTTTACCTTTCACCAATGGAATTAAGACAATTGCTTGTGAGGCTTGATTACCCTCAGTAGGTTGCTCGGTAGAGGCAACACTTTGATTGGTTCTTTTAGTCTTTGTAGAATCCTTCGATGTCTCAGTACTTGGTGTCTCAGTTGCAACATTCTCAGTTTCAGAAGGTGCTTGAGATGTCTGCTCTTGAGTAGTACCTTCTCCTATTGTAGATTTGTGACCTTTAGTGCCTTGATCTGTATCCTGAGGAGTTTTGGTTGAGACAGGTTGCTTGACCGGTGGATAAGGCTGAAATTGTACCAAGATGGATTCACTAGATACAAGTTTTGCATATGTAGTGCCTTCTATCATTTCCTATTTCAGGGTCTCTGTATCCATGACATATTCATCTATTTGAATGGTGTCAGCAGGGTCTTGTTCAGTAGCATCAGGACCTTGCTCAGTGACATGAGGATCACGCTCGGTGACATCAATGATTTCAATTGTAGCTTGCTCACCAGCATCCTTGATTTTGAAGATTTCCTGCCACTTTTGTTTTGTCTCATTTTATACGTCAATATATAGCCCATTCATTAGTTTTAAGGCTCTCTATTTGATAAGAAAATTTGAATTGTAGGTTGTCAAATGTTCCTTTATTTCAACTACTGACATATCAGGAAAGAGATGGACTAGACTGCTTTCTCTGATTTGTTTCTCTGAGTCCATTGCATACTTCCACCTATTATCAATATGCAGATATAGTTCATTTGGAAGTGACTTAGCTAGTTCCAATGGAGCTAACTGAAACTTTAGAAGTGTGCAGATGACAGCTTCTTCAATTTGTCTCTTTTCATCATTGTTCCTCGTTTCATACTTAACATATCTAAATCCTCCAAATCCACCATATTCTTTTAGATTAGCACAGAAGTTTTCAACACTATGTACATTTACCTTCTTGCTCTTGACAATCTAGAATTTGCTTGCATCCTCTGATTCAGTATCACTAGACTCTTTTGCCAAAATGAGTTTCCGAGTAGATTTCTTGTATGTCTTTATTACCTTGGAAATAGTAACACTCTTTGTCTTCTTACTCGGTGAGGCTGCAGATGCTCTAGTGTTAGGTCGCATTACTGGAGGTGGAGTTGGTGAGACTTTTGATGTGTTCTGTTTCTTTCTCTTTAACACTTTACCCTTAGGCAATTCAGTGCTCAGTGTTATAGCTGCCTCTTGGGCTTTAGATTCCTCTTCGGTAATGGCAATGGTGCCTTTGACAAGTGTAGAGGAAGAATCTTCTCTGAATTTCTCAGAAAATGCCTTAATTATCTTTGTTTCCTTTCTTGTAGCTTTGGGTACTACAATACTCATCTTTACCTTTTCCTTTACTTCCTCATAGGTACCATACCTTAGCTCGGTAGCATGTCTGGGCAATGTAAGAAATGCATCAATTTGTTGTTTTGTGATATCAAAATCAATCTTCTAACCCATTGGTGAAAAAGATTGAGTCCTTAGTTCCACAACATTCACATAACAGTAATCGGTGTCAACTTCAAAACATATATCATTTTTGTATTTCTCTACTAGTTGGGGTGGTATCCTAAATCTGTTATGCACTTTCTCTTGAAATTTACTGAAGTAATCATCCATGATATCATTGAAATTATCTCCTAACTTCTTAATGAAGTCATTAATCTGATGGGTGATTGGTTGGTGTAGCTCCCAAAGAACTTTACCGACTGATGGAAAGAATTTTTCAAAGTAGAAAAACATGCATACCAGTAGTGATCCAAACTTTAGAGTATTAGCTGAGTTATTCTTCTTTAGCTTCCTGATGGTGTTCAGATTTTCAAATAGGTTCTTCAGCAATACCTCGCATAGGTCAATTTTCATTCCCTTTTTCACAATTTTGTATGCCAAGTCTACTACTGCATAGGGAACACTGTTTTCCCTTGCCGATTGGAAGAAATAGTAGCCCATTACTCTAATGGTGAATTTTAACTCTTCATCAGTGACATTATTCAGTTTCAATTCTCTGCAATCAGATTCCACTCCGGTTAAACTGATCAATTCCTTTTGTGATATCATCTTCTGGGCTCGTGCATGATCATAGATAGGGTAACTGGTAATCAGATGAATGATTTCCTTGGAAATCTTGAATGGTTTCTCTTCTAGCCACATGAAATCATCGTGAACTTTGCTCAGAAAAAACTTGACCCACTGGGGCTTGAACACACGAGGATAGGTTAGGGCTTCAGTTAATCCCTTGACTTTGATGTGCTCATACTTGTTGTTCAATATACCATCGGTACATAGCTCCTCATAGGTATCTCTAATTTCAACATGACTGAGTTCTTCAACATGACATTTGGTGAAGAATCTCACATCTTCGACTAACAACACTCTGTCCGGGATGAGTGAAAAGGCAGTTTTGTCATCCGATTCAGAAGCGACTTTGGGAGTCAAAGAGTATTTTAGTGAGGGCTTCTCTAAATTATTGACAACTATGGGATCTTGGATCTTGGGCGCCATTTGAAGATTTCAGATAAAAAACTAACAAAGAGTCCTTAGGGTTTCACGATTTCAAACGACATACGCTTTATACTTAGCAGATAATGGCAGCTAGATATGCTTGGTAAATCAACTTAACAATGTGTTGAGATTTGATGTAAATACCTTTAATTTGCTTTGTAGGAGGTTTGATCGCCTTTGAATCGCTTGCTCTGCTTTCTCAAAAACTTGGTAAGTATAAATGACTATGAAAATGCTTTTAAGTACACAAAATACCTTATTGGACTCCATGTGGGTTAGGTCAAAAACATTAAATGCACTCGGTTCACCTTTAACCAATTTACTCTCCTTTTTTGATTTTAACCGAGTAACCAAACTTCCTTCATTTACCGACTTGACAAACTTCCTGTATTCACCGACTTGACAGGTTTCCTGTAAAGTGCTTCAAAGACTTTGATAGAATTTCAAACTTACTATTACATCTTAACTATGCAGATTTTAAATTTAGTACATAATAGAAAAGGAACTGTTAAGATTTTAACCTTTAGAGAATGCAGTCCCTTCATACCTTTACCGATTAATTTGGAATAGGAGCACCTAACTCGGTAGGTAAGGTGCTTTCTTCATTTGACACAATTTTCGTCTTTTTCAAAATCCTCTTTAATTTTTCTTTTATTTCCTCAGTGTCTTTTCTAGGTTGATCTCTACAATGTCTAGCTAAGTGTCCCACTTTGTGACAATGAAAACATGTTATACCAGGATTTCTCCATGATCTTCAGTGGTTCATTCCAAACCTTATAAAGCAGTTAGCACTAATATGTCCATATCTTCCACAACATTCACACCATATCCTTATATTGTAATGCCATGGTACTGCAGAATACTATCGGTAATGATCTCTGTGAGTTCGGTAACCTCTAGGATTTGCTTGGTGTGCATACTATATAAAGTTCTTTTGCTTAAACCAACACTTCTTGGTACTATGTCCATATCTATTGCAGTTTTTACAAAACCCTTTGAATTTTGCCTTCTGATAATTGTTAACAGACTTTGACCTACATTGATTAGATGTGTGACCATATTTATTGCAATTATAACAATAACCATTGGACTTAGTGACATTCGGTTGCTTACCTTTTCTGATTTGACATATGTTGGTAGTGTGACCTTGATTTCCACAGTAGTTGCAAATAGGCTTCTTTCTTTTGATTTTATGTCTATTTCCATCTTGCTTTGATGATTCTCCTCTCTTGGTAGTATGAATTCCCTTCTTGGTAGAGTCTTTTCCTTTGTAACCGAGTCCTACATCTTTGTTGGGTCATCTTGTGTTCAGTTGCTCATCCAACATCTTTGATGCTTCATAACTCTTCTTCAGTGTTTCTTTGGATTTCTTCTCTATTTCAAGTTCATCGATTAACTTTGATACTTCAAGTTTCAATGCTTGTTTCTCATCATTCTTTAGAATTGCTTCATGATGTGCATAACCTAGTTGATCTGATAGGTTTTGTTGAATTCCAGACATCCTTGTGATTTCATCATTCTTATCAGATACTAAGACTTCAAGTTGTTTTTTCCCTCTTTCTAGATCTCTTACTTTATCCTCAGTTGTTCTCAATGCATCTAGATTTTCAGTCATCTGTGTGCTGAAATGTTCATGTTCTCTTTTCATTGCTTTTAGTTGATCAACTAGTGCTTTGTTCTTTTCTTTCAATACTCCAATCATTTCTTCAGTTTCTTTAGATATACTATTCTCAGATGATGTCTCAATTTTTTCCACTAACTCTTGAGAGTCCTGCAAATCATCAGATAATCTTCTTCTCACTTTCAAAGATTTTTGCATTTGCCTTTGCATGTCTACAATCATTTGATTAGTATGATCCAATTCTTCTTGCAGATACACAATCCTCCGAGATTGTTTATAGCCTTCCATTGATAAGATCTTTCTCTTTAGGCAGTTAAAACTTTTTCCAAGATATGAGCTCTAATACCAATTGTTAGGCCCAATATAGAAAGCTAATGTACTGAGAGGGGAGGGTGAATCAGTACTTCAAAACATTTCTTCAACAATATCTTTACTGTTATGCATAAACCGAATAGTGCAATAACATAATATAAAACTAAAACAAATAGATATCAATCATACATGATTTACTCCATAACAAATATATTTTGGTTACACAGAAACTCTTGGTTAGAGAGAAAAACTGCGGTGGGCATGGCACCCACAACTTCACTACTACAATAATAAAAGGTGCTCGATTAGAGCTACATATTTAGCTATTTCTGATAGCTTACCCTGTTAGGAGTAACAAGATCTGTTAGATCTACCTTGCTAAAGGACTTTACAACACTTCATCTAAATGTTGCACCTGGTTAGAGGTTTTACAATTTATAGACTTGATTAGAGTCTTTTACCTTGTTAAAGGTTTCTCTTTCAACTTCACAATAGTACAATAAAATCATTATAAATATCTGCAACTTTACATTTGAAATGTTATAGCAGATTCTATGTGCTTAGAATAGATAACCTTGCTTATAGCATACCTCGGTAACCCATATAGTAACTTGGTAAACCCTTATGTTTACTTTGTTCTTCGAATGTTCTCTAAAAACCTTCTCGGTGACCTCTGTGTCTCTGTAACAGTCTTCTTACACTCATGCACACACCTTTAACTCTTAACTCATGTTGTATAAATAGATCTCTTATGACGGTGATCCAATTCATTGCTTCGATCTCACAAACATGATTTATTGAATGAATAATCATGTAAAATATTTCATTGGTTAGATAAACTCAAAATCATACACAATCTTTAAGTGCAATTTCCAATGTGATAACGGTTAGATGTGCCTCAATCTTGTAACACGTTTTCATATGCATGTCCAGGTTCAATGAATCTAGTAACATGTTTCACTCGGTGTAAATCAACTCGGTGTGTCATCTTTGCTACTCGGTAGACATGAAATGATACTCGGTAGATAGCTCGGTGTATACTGCATTGTATGACTACTTTCTTCTGTAACCTACTAGACTATACATACCGACTGAATATATCGGTAATAGATAACCTACTAGAGTATATAGTATAACTTTTACATAAAACTAATGGCAATCTGATAAGTAGTAACATAGTTGTATCTCAGTTTCCACTTTAGCCTTAAAGGTTTTAAAATTTTCAAATGCTTCAAATTTTTCTTTTAGAAAAGTAACCCACATCATTCTATAACAATCATCAATGATTAGCATGAAATATCTATCAGCTTGAAAAACTTTTAACTCTAGCACGGCCACACCAATTAGTATGAATAAGATCAACAACATCATTATATTTATCTTTTATACTCCTAAAAGAGGTTCTAACCTATTTACCCATTTGACATTCTTTACATATCGGATTATAGGGCTTCACAATATTAGGTACATCTCTAATTGCCTTAAAGTTGAACTGATCTTCACAATGCAATCAAAATTCATATGACATGACCTCTTATGCCATAGACAACTCTCATCAACCTGTGTAATCAAACATGTCTTCTCACCAGAATTCAAATGAAATATGTTATATTTTGATTGTGTATCGGTTGCAATCTCCAATCCTGATCTGTTAATGATTTTACATTTTCCATCCTTGAACTAGAATTGAAATCCCTTATCCACCAATTGTCCTACACTTAAAATATTATGCCTTAAGTTACCTTCAACATAATAAACATTGTCAGTATTGTTCTTACCATCCAATGATATAGTTCCTTTTCCTTTGATCATACATGCTTTGTCATCTCCAAATCTAACTAGACCGCCATCAATTTCTTGCAAAGTAGAAACTTCCCTTTATCTCCAGTCATATGATGTAAACAACCACTATCAATTATGCATTAATCCTTGTCTTCAATTTCAGCAACAAGTGCCTTCTCTTAAGGTACATTCTCTTCTAGTGCTGGAACATCTTCCTTGATAGCTAGGAACACCCATTCCTTCCCATTGTTGGAACCACTAGCAGAATCTTTTGCCAGTTCATCATCAAAATCATTAATGCCTTCCTCATCCGCTATGTAGCATGATTTGTCTCTATTTTTCCTGTACTTATATTTTTTCCGATATCTACCTAGTTAGGCTTCAAATATCTTCTAACTCTTTCTTCAAATCTTGAATTCCTTTCAGGACATCTAGATGCAAAATGACTAATCTTATTATATGTAAAACATTTAAAAGGTGATTTTCCTTCATACTTACTTCCTACCGGTCCTTTAGGTACTCTTCTAGAAAATAGTGCTTCAAGTTGCTCAAACTCATCATCTTCTCTCTTCATATCTTCCAATTCCTTTGCATATAAAGTTTTCCGATATTACTTACTGGTTGTAGATGTAGATGCATGAAAAACATGTTCATATTTCACAGCTCCAGAAGGTCCAAATTCTTCAAGATCAAAAGCAAATAATTTCCCAATCAAAGTATCTTTGTTGACAAATGTATTAGCCATTGTTCTTAACTGATTAATAATAGTAGCCTTCATCTTGTAAGCCGGTGGTAGGGCTCTCAAAACTTTAGAAACAATTTTATCTTCACTCAGAGTTCCACCACAACATTGAATTCCAATAACAATCTCATTTACCTTTTCCATGAAAGTAGTAATCCTTTCATCCTCTTCCATCTTCAGGTTTTCATATCTCACCCGGTAACCATCAAGTTTATAAATCTTCACTGTAGGGTCACCTTAATTAAGAGTCTCCAACTTATCCCATTTAGCCTTTCTAGATGAGTTGTCAGTTAATTTCTTCCAAGATTGGAGTAGCTTTCAGAAAGTTAAATGCCACAAACATCAAAGTAAATAAGTTTTACAATGTTGATTTCTCTCTACTTTAGCATGGATATGCACATAAGCTAATTGTAATGTCACCAAAATGTAATGGTGGGTATAAAATATGTGAATGAGAGATCAAGAGGAAATATACCCTTTCCCTTCAAGGAGAGATGAGAGTTTCATACGAATTTCCCTTCAAACACTTTTCATGCATTACATTGGAAGAGGTGGGGAAAAAGTTACTAGATTCAACCTCCAAAGAAGAAGATAGAATTCTGAATGAAATTGGAATGATAAGTTAATGTAGACACCTAAAATTGTCCAGTCTAATCAAATAAATATCTTTGTTTATTTAATTATTTTAGCCTAATTCTTTTATTAATTAATTAAATATTTATTTATTTATTAATTCATTTATCCTCTTCTAGCTTTATTTCTCATTTAAATAAATACATTTATTTATTTAAATCATCCTTTTTCTAAATTAAATAAATACCTTTATTTATTTAATTGATCCCATTTCCTCTATTAATTAAATAAATCTTTATTTATTTAATTAATTCATTAACCTTTTCTACCTATGAGACATGTCATTCATCTCTTAATTCCTACACTACCTACCCTCTCATTATTTTCTTATTTCTTCTACCTACCCTCTAATCATAGCCGACCATTTATCTTTTACACCTCTCAATCTTATCCCTTCATTTCTTATAGCGTCTTCTATATAAGGAGATGCTTCCTTCATTATCAACCCTATTCAATCCTAATCATTCTAGTCATCCTAATCATTCAATCATTCTATTTAGATAATAGCACACCCCGATGACTCTAAAATTTGAACTTTTATATGCGATCAAGTCTACTTGCAACCACATTTCCATTCTTTGTGGAGCTTTTGTGCACACATAAAATCAGAGAGCAAATATATCAAGCAAGATCAATGGAGATAGGAAGAATGGAGATCCAAACCCTATTGGACATGTGATGGTATAATCTTTGTGATTTTATTTGATTTGCATTGTCTTAGGTAATTTTCATATGTTATGGTGGATCTTTTTTGTTTTTAGGCTAGGGTTTTGTGGTTGAATTCATTTAGTCTTTCAATATTATTTTATCCATTTTCACCATAAATGTTTTGGCACACCCAGAGGGACATGGATTTTTGTTAGATCTGTGTTTTTTGCAGGTTTTCCTAACCATATATTATTGTTTTGTAAAATAATTTGGAGAATAACCTTGTGCAGCTAGGGTTTTGTACACAAAATCAAGATCTTGGAGATATTTGATCTAATCTCACAAACAGCTAAGATTTTTTGCACCAAATTTTGTTTGCAGGTTGAAGACAGTATTAAGAGCTCTCAATCCAAACTTCAAAAGTTTTGGAGCACATTTGCATTTTCCATGAATTTGTTATGATTTTTCATAAAAAAATAATTTTGAGAGAAAATTAGCAAATTTTTTAGATTTTCTTATATTTTTAGAAAGCTCTCTCATTTATACATAGGATCTATTTTTTGTGATTTTAATTTTGATGCAAAATATTTCCTCAAAAATTGGATCTTTAAGAATTAGGGTTTTTCAATATTTTGATCAAATCTCACAAAATGCTTTGAATTTTGGCATCACATTTGTTTTACAAGTCAAAAACATTATCAGAGGTGCTCGGTTAAAAATTCAGAGTTTTTGGAGCATATTTGAAGTTTCTATGATTTGTTTATGCATTTTCATAAAAAAATAATTTTGAGCATAAATTAGTGAATTTTTTGGATTTTCTTACATTATTAGAAATCTGTCAAAATTATAAACATGATATGCTTTTTGTGATTTTAAATTTGATGCAAAATCATTCCTCAAAAATCGGATCTTTGAAAATTAGGGTTTTGCATTATTTTTCTCATATCTCACGAACTGCTTGGATTTGTTGCAAGAATTTTTCAATGCAGGTTTGGAAGACCATCAGGAGTGTCCTGTAAAATGTTCCAATTTTTTGGATCAATTTTGCATTTTATATGAATTTTTTATGATTTTTCATAAAAAAATATTTTTTAGAGAAAATTAGCAATTTTTTTGGATTTTCTTACATTTCTGGAAATTTTTTGAAATTTTACAAGTGATTTTTTTTTATGATGAACCAGATCTTTGAATTGGTAAAAGAAAAATGAATTGTTGAAGGCCCCTATTTCACAAAGTCTTTTGGATCTAAAATTTACCTAACTTGTGTGCTTGCAGGAGGGGTATATTGCAAAACTACTAACAAATCTTTGTTGCAAAATTTTGGCAAGGGTTTTTGATCTTTATTTTGTTCCTTATTTTCATAGACTAGCAAACACTTCAATTGGTGCACTAAAATTGAACCAGTGTCTTTTGTGTCCTGGGCAATAGGCTCTTTTTGTTTCATCTTTAGAGGGTCTATCTCCCCGTGTGGTCATTAGGACTACTAGTGAGGAGAGAACAACCCAAGTGGTAGCGAGGAAAAACCATCTTCTTCCAAACCACTATAAACAACTGTATCCATGGTGAAGGCCATGGGTAACGTGTGTTGATTAGTTCATACCGACACTATGTCTCCCCATAAACCCGTTTGATCAAATTTATTTAATCATTTGTAGGGCATAACCCCTACTGGCTGGGAGCCTTCTGTATTTACAGAGCTGAAAGTGCTACATGTATAGCCACATGAGCGGATGCCCTTACTAGCACCTTTTTGTTTTAGAAAGCGAAAATCCTTCTAGTTGTTGGGGCAGGAGGTTGGACCTCTAGAGCGGCCCACACACATACTGTTCTTAGTAGAGATACAAAGTTCACCACGGGGAGTTTTCGTGGGGACTGACGCTTAGCTGCCCCAAAGAAGTGAGTGTCGAGGGTGGAGCCAGTGGGGTCAAGCATCTAAGCATCCACTCTGAATAGTGTAGCCTTGGGGGAAACCCCATGTGGGATCAACAACTATTGTCTTGGCCAACCATAAGAATTGTGCTTGTCTTATTTTGAATAATTAAACATTCAAGATCAAACATCAAAACATTGTGTCTTTTGTGTCTTCAAGTGTATGAAAAACATATTTACATCAAACAACACACTTTTCTTTGATCAATTTTAATTCTAAACACTTGCAAACATTTAGTCCTCATCAACATTGTGTCCTCTTGTCATGAAAAAATAGTCAAAAATTAAGATTTGATCACAACAAACAACTTCACAAATTGGATAAATTTACAGTCCAACAAACAAGAGCAATCGGTTTCAGAATTCTTGAGCTTCCTAAGCTCTCTCTTCAGGTTTTCATCTAGATTTAAACCTCTCTTTGGGTCTCACAAAGTCCATCATTGCTTTACACCTTACATTGCATTCACATTTGTCTAAACTTGAGTCAAAAGGTCACTTGCTTGTCCTTGTTATACTTTGTCAACACATTACATACAACAACATTTTTCTAAGTGGTCCCTCATCAAGGTCTATCACCTTTGGGTCTCATTTGGTCTTACTTAGAGTCAAGGTCAACTTACCTCATCAAGAGAAACTATTATCTCTTTGGAAGTCACACCTACTCTACTACATACATACTTGGTCCTACACTTTGGACATTGCAAGTACACCTCAAATTCATTTACATTCCATCCAACTCTTGGTCCTCCATACTCTTTCCATTTTCATCTACTCTTAAACATCTTGGTCAATACCTAGTTGATCATTGAAACTCGTTCCTAAAAATATAGGAGAGAAGCTAAAGAGGCTTAAGAGTCCGCAAATATGAGTGCCTCTGAGTATGACAATGATATCTTTTACAATTCTTATCATACCACATTACCTGACATAGATGCCTATAGAAACATTCCAAATATTGAGAACATGGACACTACAAACAACAATGATACACACAATGACAATATAGATAATGTTTCCGTAAATTCAACAGAAGTGAAATACTTCATTATGGATCCTCATTTCAATCGATTGGTTGAGGAAATAATGAGGAGAGATATACAATACTTCTTACAAGTGATGGCACAAAGTGGAGCCAAGATCCCTCATGATTTTGACATGTCTCAAATAATGGAAAATCGACCTTTGCAACAACCTCACCTCAACATGGATCAAAGGAGGCCTAATAGTGGAGGCAATAGAGGACCACATTTTGTGCCTGAATCACCATCATGTTTGTTTCCAAAACTTGAGGTCCCACATGCACATGGTCAATCATATGATACTCACCTTCGCAGACCATTATGGAAGTCTTATGTAGAAAAATATACTCAATCACACACCAATGCTAAGGACCAACCACCAAAGAAATTGGATATCTAAAGGCATGTTCAAAATTTGGACACAAGGAAACCCCACATCAAATTTGGGGGCAACACATTAGAACAAACTCATGACATATTTGTAGAGTATGGTATACATGGACAAAACAAATATTCCATTCCTCATCATGACTCTATACCAAGTGGTCCATATACACATCATCATTCTAGACCTCCTCCATATGAACATGTGTATGATTAATACCATCCATATATGCAACATGTTCCTCCTCCACCCAATGCTTTAAGCTTGGGGTATGGTCCAAGAAGTCGATCTCCACCTAAGAATAATTTGGAATGGCAAATTAAGGACCTAGAAAAGTGAATGGAGGACATAAATACACCAAAGCCAACTTACACAATGAGTGAAATATGTCCCTATCCATTTGACAAAAGCATTCAAATGCCTCCTTTTCCTACACACTTTGTGACACCTAAGTTTGATAAGTATAGAGGAAAAGGAGATCCTCAAGCACGTATAAGATAGTTTTTCATGGCTTGCATTGAGGTAGCAACAGTAGAGACATATTTGATGAGATTATTCCAACAAAGCTTAGGTGATCAAGCTATGGAATGGTTCTCCCAACTCCCACCTGGAATTAAGTGATGGGGTGACTTAGCAAAGGCATGTATCCAAAATTTCTCATACAACATAGAGACAGACATATTAGTCACCACTTTGTGCAACAGCAAGCAAAAGGATGGAGAATATTTTTCATCATTTTTACAAATATGGAGAAATCTAGCCAGCAGATGCTCTTGCGAAATTCCACAAAAACAAATGGTAGAGATGTTCACCCATAATGTATATAGAGAAATTGGTTATGACCTGAGAAAAGCTTTCTTTTCCACTTTCAAGGACATCATTGAAAAAGGCTTAGCAATAGAAAAGGTCCTAAACAAAGAAAACAAAGAGGACTTTAAAGGAAAAGACAAGCCAAGATTTTGGAATACAAACAAGAACCTAGTCAATGATGGTGTTGTGGATGCCAATACAGTACGACCTAAAATCTTTTTTTTTGGATCAAGCTCTACAAACAATCAGGTGAATACTAAAACAACTTCAAAGTCACGAAGGAAGTGCACCCCATTGGGAGAACCTCTAGAATCAGTTTTCAAGAAGCTAGTGGCAAACAAAATAATAACAATTCCAGATTTGCCTCCATATGAGCCAAAGGTTACACCAAATTGGTGGAATGATGATGAGTATTGTGAATTTCATAAGAGAAAAGTTCATAAAACAGGAAATTGTCATCGACTGAAGAGCATCATACAAGATCTTATTGATAGAGGTGACATTGACATTGAAGGACACTCATCCAATCAAGAACATGAAATGTTTAAAGAACCATTTCCAAAACATGACAAGGGAAAAGATAAAGCCACAGATGACCAAACCAACTATACCAGAGCATCTTATAACTATGATTCAACTATCAATCACATTTTGATGGACAATTATGTCTCTACCATTATCATCAAGGACAAAACGCTTGAGAATTCTACCCAAAGACCCAAAATAGTCCTAAAAGGAATTGTATCTTCTTCTGAACCTACCTCTAAATGTAATGTTACAACTCATTGGGGTAAATTCACTTTGCAATGTGCTCTAGCTAAAACCATCGCTTCCTTATCAACCAAACCTAAGTATGACCTTGTAAAATAGTTAGGAAAGACACCCACACTTATCTCAATCCTTGAGCTCTTACGCATATCCCCCGCACATAAAGCCATTCTTGACAAAATATTGAAAGACACTTCTATCCCTACTGATTGGAACATGGACCATTTTAAAGCCATGGTGGGACACCTTTCTGTTCCATACTCCCTTACATTCACAGAAGTTGAAGTGTTGGCATTACAATAAGTAGGGAAGATTGTTGGCATTATAGTAAGTTTGTTGGTTGATGATATTGAGAAGGTTGTTGGAGATTAATTAATAAAGGATGATTACTGTCTTAATATTATTATTTTTTCATTGATGTCAAGCAATTGATTTTCTGATTTAGTATGATGTTGCCATATCTTAAAGAGTATGTTTTGATGAGTATAAAGATGTCGGTAAGTGACATAGAAAGAATATGAAAATGAAGGGGAGTAATAAGTTATTCAATGGGCAACAATTACCAAGCTAGACAATGATGAGATTATGATGTTTTCATTGTTTTGATATCCTATATATGTGTATTTGAAGACTGAACAAGAAGGAGAAAAGATTTCATGCAAAGGTTTGATATTACTCTATTTTACCAACCAAGGAGCTCGTCGGTAAACTTCAAGTTTATCATTCACTAATCAGAAGCAACTGAGATGAGAATGTCTACCGAGTAAAGTTCAGTATTAACCGAGTATCAACCGAGCAGTAACATAATGCATTAAATGAATGAATACATTATTAAATGAAGGATGCCAATGAGGTGGAGATTTATAGAAGATTGGAATGTCATGCAAGAAGTTTGTTAAGGATCAATGGAAATAGAAATTCAAGAGTTAGATCTACAACACAGATTGAACGGTCCTAACCGAGCACAAGTACCTAGGAAGGAATACAAGTTTCAAGGCAAGATAAAACATTTTTCATTTTGAAGGATACAATGAACCTAGTCAAGTTTGAAGAACTGATGGCTAAGATTAATCATGGGAAATGTGATTAAGGAGATTAAGTGGTTAGGAATTTCTTATAAATAAAATAAAGATGAAGAACAGTTATGCGGGCAAATTAGAAGCACAGTGATGCTACTGAAGTAATTACCGAGTATAGAAGATTGAAAATCTATTTGAAGAATAGAGTGAGAAGCCCAACAAGGAGAAAGATAAGTCTTATGACAAGATTATCTTGAGCACATAGAATCTACTTTAGCATTTCAGATGTGAAGTTGTAGATATATATTTAATTACTGTTATTTATTTTTATAAGTGACAGGAAATCTGTTAACCGAGTAGACCTAACAGTCTTATTTGTAAATCCTCTAGGAAAGTAACATTCGAAATGAGTGTTTGAAATCCTTTGACAAGGTCACTTCTAACAAAGTGAAGATTCTAATAGATCTGAGGGAAATCCCTTAACCGGGTCACATCTAGCAATGTGTTTGTAATCTTTAACAGGATTTGCATTTAACCGAGCATACTCTAGAAGAGTATATTTTCTTGTGGGTCCAAAATCCCACAGTGGTTTTTCCCTATTTGGGTTTCCACGTTAAATCTGGTGTCAAATGTGTTTTAATGTTTCAAGTTTATCTGTTTATGAGTTTGAATGATTTACCATCATAGTTGCATATCAAGAACAGTGCTACTGAGGTTGAATCTGAATAGAATACTAAATTGTTAGTTTATCTGATTCACCCCCCCTCTCATCTAACTAACAATTGGTATTAGAGCTTGGACTCCAAAAGATAAGTTTTAAGGAACTTGAGGCAAGATCCAAATATGTATAAAAGTGATGCACCAAAGCTCAATAAGTCAAGTTTCTCCACATGGCAGAAAAGGATGAAGCTGCACTTATCAGGAATTGGAGAATATGCAACATATTATTTGGAGAATGATTGTATTGCACCTAGCACCTACCCTATGATGATGGAAGAAATAAAGGGAAAGCAAGAACATATTCAAGCAATGATTTAGATAACATCAGCTTTGATCGACTCAGAGTTTAATGATCTAGAAGGTTGTAATGATGCCAAAGCAATGTGGAATAAGATTATATCTGTGTATGGAGGAGATGAACATGTTCAAAAAGAAAAAGTAAACAATCTGAGAGGACAAATTGAATCCATGAGAATGAATGAAGGTGAGAACATAATCCAATACAGTACAAGGTTAAAGGAAGCTGTCAATCAAATCAAAGGAGCAAGAGGAACTATTGAAGAAAAGGATGTAACAAGTAAGTTTCTAAGAACACTTCTACCTGCTTATGCCATTAGAGTCTCTACAATTAATGAATTAAGGTTTGTACCAAACATACCAGTCTCTTTGGATTCTACTATTGGTAAGCTACATGATTTTGAGTTAAGTAATTTTGATAACAGTGGGTCTTCGGTAAACAAAGTTGAATCTGCATTCAGTTCTTTTCATCTTGGTGAATCTGATGATTACAATGATAGAATTTATAAGTATGCTGAAGGAAATCAGAGTGGAGCAAGTGAGAGATTTCGCAAAAACATGGAAGAAGTACACAAACTATATTAGGAAATCAGAAAGCAAGAAGAGTTTGAAGCATTATTAGCCAGAAGGCTACTAAGAGGCAAAGGTAAGTATAAAGGGAAGTTACCTTTAAAATGTTTTAGCTATGATAAAATTGGACATATGGTTTCAAACTGTCCTGACAAAGAATCTAGTGAAAAGAGAGAATACCAAGATGACAGATAGAAAGACAACTATTACAAAGGACACCAAGACTTCAGAAGGAGAGATAGAAAGACATGCCTAGTAGCTGATGAGGAATCCAATGATGATAAATCTGATGGGACTGAGACACAGAAAGTTGTATATGTGGCTATCAAAGATGGATCGGATGAAGAAAGGTATGAAGAAAAAGCCTTAATATCACACATAAATAATAATGATTCTTGGATCATAGATAGTGGATGCTCACATCACATGACAGGTGATAAACACAAGTTTGTTAAATTAGAAGATTATGATGGAGGTTATGTGAGATTTAGTAATGATGCACCATGTCCTGTGAAAGGTAAAGGATCTATCACACTTCTTTACAATGAAAGATGTGATGATGTATATTGGGTTGAAGGTTCGAAATACAATTTGTTGAGAGTAGCATAGCTAAACAATACAAGATACTGAGTAGAATTTCAGAAAGGAATTGTCAAAGTTCATGACAAACATGGAAAGTTGGCTGCTACCAGGACTTAAACAAGAGGTAATACATTTCACCTTGACTCAACTCGGAACAATTGTTTGTATGAAAAAATAGAAGATACGTGGTTATGGCATTAAAGGTTTTGTCATGTAAATTTTGATAACCTGATCAAAATAAGTAAGAAGCATCGTGTAAGAGGTCTACCGAGCTTTGAAAAACCTGAGAATGCTATATACTGAGGATGCTAGATGGGTAAGATGACAAAATCAAGCTTTACAAGTAAGTCTTACACTTCTAAAGGAATTTTAGATCTTGTGCACACTGATCTTTGTGGTCCTATGAAAGTTCAAAGTTATTATGGTGATAAATACTTATTATTTGTGGATGATTACTCAAGGATGATGCCAGTTATGTTTCTAAAAGAGAAATCAGAAGCTTTTCAAATGTTCAAATGGTATAAGGCAAGAGTTGAAAAAGAAATAGGAAGACAGTTGAAATGTCTTATATCTGATAGTGGAGGAGAATTCATTTCTGATGAATTTAACTTATTCAGCAATGATCATGGTATAAAGAGACAAGTGTTTGTACCAAGGATACCACAACAAAATGGGATAGCTGAAAGAAGAAATAGATCAATTGTAGATTGTGCCAGAACTTTGATGATAGAAAAGAAAGTACCTCAAACATTTTGGAGAGAAGCAATAAGCACTATAGTTTACACCTTGAACCCAGTACAACTGAAGAAAGGAACTATGAAGACACCTTATGAAATCTAGTACGACAAGAAATAAAATGTAAGTTATTTTAAAATATTTGGAAGTAGATGTTATGTTCACAAAGATGACAAAAATGAAAAATTTGATCAGAAAAGAGAGGAAGGAACATTTCTTGGTTATTCCTCTAGGAGTAAAGCATTTAAATGTCTGATCAAATCATCTAACAAAATTGTAGAAAGTGCAAATGTGAAAATTGATGAATTTACAGAAAGGAATGATGAAGGAAACTCCAAAGAACCAGAAGATTATGAAGAGTTTGTATATGTTCAACTGAGAAGTCTTACCAAGCAAGCCAATGAAGAAATTACTCAGTTACTGAGTGATGAAGAAGATCATACAGAGCCTATCGAGCTTATATTAGCAAAATATGTCAAGAAAAATCATGCATCAAGTCAGATTATAGGAAATAAGGATGCTCCAGTGATGACAAGGAACAAACTGAGACACAACACATGTCTGATATCTAAATTTGAACCGAGAATAGTAAAAGTGGCATTAAACAATGAAGATTGGGTAAATGCTATGACAGAAGAGATTGATTAAATAAAGAAAAATAAAATATGGACACTGGTCCCAAGACCAATAGAGAAAAATGTAATCGGTACAAAGTGGATTTTCAAAAACAAGCTAAATGAAAAAGGTGAGGTCATTCAGAATAAAGCAAGGCTAGTTTGCAAAGGTTATGCTCAAGAAGAAGGAATAGACTATGGGGAGACTTTTGCACATGTAGAAAGACTTGAAGGAGTAAGAACATTGTTGGCATATGCTGCTTACAAAAATTTCAAGGTATATCAAATGGATGTTAAGTTTGCATTTTTGAATGGTATACTAGAAGAAGAAGTCTATATTGAACAACCTAAAGGATTTATTGAAGAGAAGAATAAAGATTAGGTATGTAAGTTGAAGAGAGCTTTATATGGTCTAAAGCAAGCACCTAGAGAATGGTATGAAAGATTACACTCTTACTTAATCAAGATTGGATTTATGAGGACTAATGAAAACAACAACATGTATATGAAGAATGATGAGGATAATGGAATACTGATGTCAGCCATATTTGTTGATGATATTATATTCTATGGAAATGATTCTTTATGCAAGAACTTTGGAAATGAAATGTGCAAAGAATTTGAGATGTCATTAATCGACGAGATAAAGTATTTTATAGATTTACAACTATTGCAAATGAAAAATGTGATTTTCATTACTCAATCCAAGTATATAAAGGAAATCTTGAAGAAATTTGGAATGGAGGATTCTAAACCTGTAAGTACTCCTATGACTACTAATTGTAAACTATCAAAGAATGATGAATCTGCATCTGTTGATGAGATACTTTACCGATCTATGATTGGAAAGTTGCAATATGTAGTTCACAATAGGCCTGATATAGCACATGCAGTAGGTATAGCTGCAAGATTATCTGTAGATCCCAAAGAAACCCATATGACAGCAGTCAAGAGAATTTTCAAATACTTGAGAGGCACTGAAGATTGTGGTTTACTATATGAAAAGAAGAATGATTTTGACTTAAAAGTCTATACTGATGTTGATTGGGCAGGAAATATTGATGATAGAAAAAGCACAAGCGGTGGAGCTTTCTTTTTGGGAGAAAGACTAGTAAGTTGGCTTAGCAAGAAACAAGGATGCATTTCACAGTCAACAGCTAAAGTTGAATATGTCACTGGAGCATTGAATTGTACCAATATAGCATGGATCAAACAACTATTGGAAGGTATGAATGAGACAGTTACCGAACCAGTAACTATATTTTGTGATAATACAAGTGCTATTAACATTTCAAAGAATCCGGTAATGCACTCTAAGACAAAGCATATCTCTATAAAGTATCATTATCTTAGAGAAGAAGTTCAAGAAAAGAATGTTTTGCTAGAATATGTTAGCACAAAGGAACAAATAGCAGACATCTTCACAAAGCTACTGCCAAGGGACACTTTTGAGTATCTCAGAATTAAGTTAGGGGTCCTACCCCTATCTAGCACTCACTGACAGAGTTCTGTGACAACATCAATTCTATGACTACATAGAATACTATTTGTGAGTTGATGCTGATTTACACACTTTAGAAGGTTGTCTAAAGTTGTGTAGGGAATAATGAATGAAGACAAGATGCTCTGACTGAGATACATTTGTATATGTTTTAACAGCCAGAAAATTACTTCACAGGAGAAGTAATCATGGATCAATCTTACTTTTGGCATTGTTGTCAAAGGGGGAGAAGACTAATGGCAGGGGGAGAATATTACAAGATAAGTTTACAGCTTGAAGATAATAGGAGAAGATTCACAACAATTCAAATCAGTTGGAATAAATCAAGTTGGTATTGCCATCAATGCCAAAGGGGGAGATTGTTGGCATTACAATAAGTAGGGAAGATTGTTGGCATTACAGTAAGTTTGTTGGTTGATGATATTGAGAAGGTTGTTGGAGATTAATTAATAAAGGATGATTACTGTCTTAATATTATTATTTTTTCATTGATGTCAAGCAATTGATTTTCTGATTTAGTATGATGTTGCCATATCTTAAAGAGTATGTTTTGATGATTATAAAGATGTCGATAAGTGACACAGAAAGAATGTGAAAATGAAGGGGAGTAATAAGTTATTCAATGGACAACTATTATCGATTTAGACAGTGATGAGATTATGATGTTTTGATTGTTTTGATATCCTATATATTTGTATTCAAAGACTGAACAAGAAGGAGACAAGATTTTATGCAAAGGTTTGATATTACTCTATTTTACCGAGCAAGGAGCTAGTCGGTAAACTTCAAGTTTATTAGTCGCCGAGCAGAAGCAACCGAGATGAGAATGTCTACCGAGTAAAGTTTAGTATTAACCAAGTATCAACTGAGCAGTAACAAAATGCATTAAATGAATGAATACATTATTAAATGAAGGATGCCAATGAGCTAGAGATTTATAGAAGATTGGAATGTTCTGCAAGAATTTTGTTTAGTATCAATGGCAATGGAAATTCAAGAGTTAGATCTACAACACAGATTGAATGGTCCTAACTGAGCACAAGTACCTAGGAAGGAATACAAGTTTCAAGGCAAGATAAAACATTTTTCAGTTCAAAGGATACAATGAACCTAGTCAAGTTTGAAGAACTGATGGTGAAGATTAATCATGGGAAATGTGATTGAGGAGATTAAGCGGTTAGGAAATGCTTATAAATAAAGTAAAGATGAAGAATAGTTATGCGGACAAATTAGAAGTACAATGATGCTGCTGAAGTAATTACCAAGTACAAAATATTGAAAATCAGTTTGAAGAATAGAGTGAGAAGCCCAGCAAGGAGAAAGATAAGTCTTATGACAAGATTATCTTGAGCACATAGAATCTTCTTTAGCATTTTAGATGTGAAGGTGCAGATATATATTTTATTACTGTTATTTTTTTTTTTAAGTGACAGGAAATCTCTTAACTGAGTGGACCTAATAGTCTTATTTGTAAATCCTCTAAGAAAGTAACATTCTGAATGAGCATTTGAAATCCTTTGACAAGGTCACTTCTAACAAAGTGAAGATTCTAATAGATCTGAGGGAAATACCTTAACCGGGTCACATCTAGCAATGTGTTTGTAATCTTTAACAGGATTTTCTTTTAACCGAGCATACTTTAGAAGAGTATATTTTCTTGTGGGTCTGAAATCCCATAGTGGTTTTTCCCTATTTGGGTTTCCACGTTAAATCTGGTGTCAAAGGTGTTTTAATGTTTTAAGTTTATCTATTTATGAGTTTGAATGATTTACAGTCATAGTTGCATATCAAGAACAGTGCTACCGAGGTTGAATCTGAATAGAATATTGAATTGTGAGTTTATATAATTCAACCCCCCTCTCATATAACTAACATGAAGACACCGAGACAACCACATAATGTACCTTTACACATTGAAGGTTTCCTACACAAACATCGAGTAAAATGATTCCTGATAGATGGAGGAGCAGGTCTGAACATTTGTACTTTAAACACAATAATACAATTGGGGTATTCTGATAAAGTCATGAATGCTACAAACAAAATTACCATCAAGGCATATGATGATGAAGAGCATTCATCCAAAGGCACAATCACCTTACCTCTCAGAGTTGGGCCAATTACAAAGGATGTGGATTGTCAAGTCCTAGACCTGGATCTCACATACAATAAATTGCTAGGACGTCCTTGGATTCATGAGATGAGGGTAGTCCCATCTACATACCACCAATGCATTAAGTTTCCTCATAATGATGTTGAAATAATAGTTAATGGTGATCCTAATCCATTTATATACTACAATAACTTGTGACCAAAAACTGAGATGTTCATTCCAAGTAATAGGGAAGTTGTCCCTTCTTCTGCATACATTGATCCTGAATCATTAAAACCTTTGACATCAAAAAAAGGTGAGCTTAAAGGGAAATATGAGGACAAGGGCATGGGTGAATACACTTTGAATCAAACCATGTGCTTACAACAAGTTATGAGTTCACCAAAAGAATATGGATGACTACATCCTTCTAAATGGGTATTATCATTACACTCAAATGGGATCCTACTATCTTCAAAAGATGGGGTGAAATGGAAGAAGAAGACTTATACAAAATGCTTTACAAAGACCCTGAAAATGATACACAAGATCACATCAGCATACCATGTGAAAAATATGGCAAACGATTCAAGATCCTACAAAAAATTGGGTATGATGGTAAAAGTCCTCTTGGCTTAAGAAAGGAAGGTATCATTCAACCTTTGCAACTGGAATTGACATTCAAAAAGGAATGCTCGAAAGGACTTGGTTTCATGTCTTCCAAGGTAAATACTCAAAAGACAGAAGAAGCATTACAAATCAAAGCTGCCAAAAATCAACAAGAGACCCACTATTCCATAGACTCCAATGAATGGGAATGGGGTTCAGAAAAACCCTCCAATGACTATGAACTCATCGAGACATTCAAAGAACCAGGTGAACCCACAGAAGAAGAGGAATTTTATAGAAAATTCAAAATTGGTCAAGAAACAACCCCTGAGGATCCCACACAGTCCTTGCCTCTAGGTTCTAGGTCAAAATCACAAAGAATGAGGATACCCATCCCAGAATGTGCTACTAGTAATGATAATTTGGATTCATTCACAATCGAGACAGATGAGGAGAGTGCCAATGATGACCTCGACAACTACCTCGACATACCTGAATATAACTGCATTTTCACCCTTAATCCCGCTAACTTTGAAAACATCAAAGGCCTTCCCCTTGTTCATCACCAACGTATTGACTGGGACCATGAAGGACCTGGACAGTTCGACACATTCCAAAATAATGAATCTTTTATTGACTATCTAGGCGTACAAGATTATCTTCCCCCTAGGGACCATAAGGTAGGATACACTATAGAGCTCAACAACGTGGCATATTTTGGTGAGGGTGTTGGGCCTTCTAGTCACAAAAATATAAAAATAAAAACAAATCAAGGGTCTTATGGTGAAAACCACGTTGTGGCGCTGTCTGACCCCAAAAAAGTAAAAAGAAAGGATGTATCCGAGGGCGAAAAATCTCTTTGAGGCACCTGAGGATGGAAGGCTTGACATTCTCCCAACATCATATGAAGAAAAATCATCTATGTTAGTAGAGGAGACCATCAAAACAAACATTGGTACAGAAGAGATTCCACATAACATATTCCTGGCTCAATCTTTGATAGAGACAAACACCAAAGTTCATAAGTTTCTTCATAGAGCGACAAGTCAATTTTGCATGGTCATACACTGATATGCCTGGACTGGATCCGGATATAGTAATGCATCATTTGACAGTCAAACCGGGAGCAAAACTAGTGAAACGGACATTAAGAAAGATGCATCCACAAGTGGCATTATTAGTCAAAGCGGAGCTTGAAAAATTATTGGATGTCGGATTCATATGACCAATTCATTACCCTGAATGGATCTCCAACTTAGTACCTATCAGCAAACTAGATCGTAGCATCAGAATATGCACAAATTTCAGAGACATCAACAAAGCTTGTCCTAAGGATGATTTTCCATTGCAAAATTTTGACCTGATCATAGATCTCACAGCAGGGCATGCGATGTTATCTTTGATGGATGGATTCTCTAGCTATAATCAAATAAAAATTGTATCCAAGGATCAACACAAAACAACATTTACTTGTCCTTGGGGAACTTTCTGCTAGAATGTAATGCCCTTTGGGCTAAAAAATGCAGATGCTACATATCAAAGATCCATGACTACTATCTTTCATGATCTCATGCACATTACTGTGGAAGATTATTTTGATGACCTCTTGGGGAAATCAATAGATACAGATACACATTTAGACACACTTTCAGTCATTTTTGATCAGTTGGAAAAATACAAACTAAGATTAAACCACAAGAAATGTGTCTTTGGAGTAACCTCCAGGAAGCTCCTGGGATTCATTGTCTCGAAAAGAGGAATTGAAGATGATCCAACAAAAGTCAAGCCCATCCTAGAGATGAAACCACCAAGAAATATCAGTCAACTTCAATCTTTGCAAGGGAGACTCTAGTCTATATGAAGATTCATAGCACAACTTGCAGATAAATGTCATCCTTTTCAGCATTTGCTACACAAAAACATCAAATTCAAATGGGATGATAATTGTCAACAGGCTTTCCAGATACTCAAAGATTATCTTCTGAATTTTCCAGTCTTGATGCCACCAGTTCCGGAACAACCCCTATTACTATACGTATCTGCTACTTCAACAACACTGGGTGCACTCTTAGCACAACAATATGCTAAGGGCAAAGAAAAGACAGTCTACTACATCAGTCACACTTTGTTAGGATATGAGCTAAACTACACACCAATTGAGCGTGCATGTCTCGTTGTGGTCTTTGCTTCGCAGAAATTATGACATTACATGCTAGTTCATAAAACTAAGTTGGTCACAAGGATCGATCCATTGAAATACCTTCTCAATAAAGCAACGCTTACTAGTCGACTAGCCAAATGGGTGATGCTCTTGAGTGAATTCGAAATTGAATATGTAGACAAAAAAGAAATAAAAGGACAAGCTATCACAGATCAATTAGCAGAGGCTCCTGTGATAGATGACACTCCTCTAACTTTAGAATTTCTGATGAATCCATCTTGACAGTATCACACACAAAGCCTTGGCAGCTATACTTTGACGACTCATACACATAGCATGGTGCAGGAGCTGGCATCCTCTTCATCACACCTCAAGGGGATTCCATACCAAAATCATATCGATTATCATTTCCTTGCACTAATAACATAGCAGAATACGAGGCATTAACAACTGGATTACGGATTGCAGTTCAGTGGAAGATCCAGGAACTTCATGTTTTTGGGGACTCTCAACTTGTAATTCATCAAGAAACTGATGACTACCAAACAAAGGATGAAAAATTAATGCCTTAAAAAAAATGGTGGATGACCTAAAACAACATTTTGCGAAGTTAGATTTTGAGCAGATACCAAGAGAGCAAAATTGCGCTGCAGATGCTATGGCTCCCATTGCTTCACTGATCGATCTACCATGGAATGAAACCTGCTCTGAGTTCTTGGTGGATAACCTTTTGGTTCCCTTGTATGAGATCACTCCTACTGAGATGATATGTGTCATTGGTCCTGATTCCTAGTTATATGGTCCCATTTGCATATACCTTTGTAATAATACACTTACTTCGAACTTATCCAACAACCAATGTTGCACTTTCATTCGCCAATCTTCTTGATATGTCATTTTAGCCAATATCCTATACCATCGAGGTCTATATGGCACTCTTGTTAGATGTTTAGAAAGGGACGAAGCTTAGATTGCGTTAAACGTGAAGTTCATGAAGGGATATGTGGTCCACATTCTAGTGGTCCTACCTTAGCCAAGAAACTCATCAGGACTGGATATTACTAGCCCAATATGGAAAAAGACTCATATCAGTTTGTCAAAAAATGTAACCAATGTCAACTTCATGGAGACCTCATTCATGTGCCAGCGCAAGAACTTCAACCAATTGCGACTCCTTGGCCCTTTTGCCAATGGGGACTCGATATCATAGGTAAGATTTACCCTCCTTCCTCCAATGGCCACAAATTCATCATCACTACCACAGAGTATTTCACAAAATGGATTGAAGTCATGCCTCTTACACAAGTCACTAGAAAACAGATTGCTACATTCATTCTCAACTACATCATTTGTCGATATGGTATTCCTATTTCCATCATCACCGATAACGTGCGTCCCTTAAAAAATCAAGATGTTCATGAACTTTGTGATCGCTTCCATATTACCCATCGTTTCTCCACACCCTATTACCCCCAAAGTAATGGCCAAGCTGAGGTGTCTAATAAAACCATTCTTAAAATCCTAAAAAAGATAGTCGATGATGGTGGCTGCAATTGGCATATCCAACTTAATCCCACACTTTGGGCTTACCGCACAAGTGTTTGCACACCTACAGGAGCCACACCTTATTCACTTACCTATGATGCTGAAGCTATCTTCCCTATCGAGGTTGAGTTACCCTCTTTATGAGTCTCTTTGTAAAACATTATTAGTGATGAAGACTACAGGGTCTCTCGCTTACAGGAACTTGAACTATTGGATGAACGAAGACAAACTGCTTTTAATCATCTCAAGGCTTATCAACAATGAATGAGTTGCAGTTACAATCATAAATCCAAACCTCACACATATGAGGTAGGTGACTTAGTTCTTAAAGAGAATCCTAAAAATCAGCAAGACAAAGAGAAGAAGGGTAAGTTCAAATCAAATTGGCTTGGTCCTTACATCATCACAACACCCTATGGATCCGGTGCATATCAACTCTCAACCACCGAGGATGAACCTTTGGAGGATCCTATCAACAACATACACCTTTGCAAGCTTTACACATATCTCTTTAGAATATCCCAATCCAAAAACACAAAAAACAAAAAAAATCATAAAATATCAAAAATACAAAAAAAAAAAAAAAGTAAAGAAAAGAAAAAACATTTCGTCCAATGGTGAAAACCACTTTGGTGGTGCCATGGGCAAGTACCATGGTGGTAGGGACATTTCTCCTCCCTCCTTCAAGATTCCATCTCATCCTTTCACTTTGCACACACTCACAACCTCTCTATCCATAATAAACTTACCCATTCCCATCATGGCTTGTTATTGATCTACCCAAGATTGATTCAACATTCATAATAACCCTTCCTTCTTCACAACCTTGCCATCCATAATAAATCAGCTCCTATCTGTGGCTAAGGAAAATCCTACATCTAGTGATGGGTGTGGAACTGAGAGTATCACATGTTTCAAGGAGTAGAGTTTCTTCCAGATTCCTTCAGTCTATCCGTGCACATTCCGCAATAAAGCAACACTTGCATCATCGATCCACAGTAAATTTTTGTCTTCTCTGCAATAAAGTATTAGTTTCATGGATTCAATCAGTTTTAGATGAGACACAAGAAGTAATGGGCTTCAACAAAATCAAATCTTTCAACAGACTCGGACAATATTATTGTTCAGTGCTATCTATCCTTTTTGTGAAAGTAAACATTGTGACCACAATCAAATAAGACTTATACAAGTGACAAGAGACACTAAACTTGAGGACTACAGTGGATGTTGGTGTCAAGTCTTGGTTTTCTTTTGATTTGATTTTTTTGGTGACATGTCTTTTAGCTTTTTCGAGATGTCTCTGACTAGGGATTTTATCTCTAGGATGTCATTGACTAGAAAGGGGAGGATGGGGTATCGTCACCTATTTTTCTTTTGCTATCTGTGGATTGTCTCTTAATAATGCTATGACTTGTCCAAGGATATGAGGACACTGTGAGTCTAGTGTGAATTGGGGCATTCCTTGTTTGTGATTATCTGATCTCCATGAAAATGGGTGCAATGACTTTCTAGGTCGAACATATGCCTCGATTGTCATAACCTACTTCCCATAATAAAACTCAATGATGATAATGCACAAGAAGCTCTTTCACTTCCATATCTTCTATATTTCATCCCCCTTTCTTGATTTACTTCCATCGACCTTCTTGAGTCCGTGTAGCCCGCTATCACATGACTGAGTATAATGACATGCCAAAAATATCTGCATTTCATGTAGTTTGCACCTACATTATCACATATTAACATATCTCATCTCATACATACATATAGATATCACAATTACATTACATCATGCACACAACACATGCTAGCACATTTTACATTTTTTTATCATGTAAATAATTATTTGCATTATCATATTCATCTGCATTTCATACATTCACATTTGCATATGCATAACATATAAAAACATAATAAATCAAAAATATTGCATTTCATTATGTACATATTTACATCCATGTCATAAGCATCACATAGAAACATACATGATGAAACATCTCATCACATATAAACATACATCATGAAACATGTCATCACATAGGTACACATGCATATAGCTGCCGCAAGGATGAATCTCACATATATATATATAATCATAAGTATCATGATACAATGATGTCAAAATCATATGGCTACAATCACCCGAAGGTGTCATCATACAAAATGGTACAAAACTAATACATAGGGAGCCCTCTAAGACTATGATGAACTCCCTCCCTTGGAGCCGCTTGGCCTCGACAGAGTCTGAGCCCTGGAAGGACCCACCCCAGGATAATCTCTCCTGTCCCCTCTGTCTAGTGGTGGTGGAGGACCCATGACCCCACTGCTCGATGCCTGTCTCCTGACCATACCTCCAGTGGTTGTTGCTGTCCGCGATGGTCTATGAAAGCTCCTATCCTACTGATCTAGTGGCACTACTCCATAGTATAGGTCTCTCTAGTAGCCTATCTCCTCCCCAGCTCACAGAACATAGGCATATCCGGCCCCTGTGTCCTCTACTACCTACCTCCCTGCCCTCAGTGCTATCTCAACCTCAGTATAGCGTTGAATAGTGTGATCCCTATCCTGCTCAGTATCCGTCAGCTGTCTCTTGAGTCTAGTTGTATCCCTCTCTAAATTCCTCCCCCATCCCACAGCCAATCCTCGTGTCACCCTATCCGGACAGAGGAACCCACTGATCACTCATGCCAATACTGCTAGTAGTTTTAATCTTGTCCATGTCATGGTATCCCAAGACACATGTCTAGCCCTCATCTCCAACCCTGGATCCTGGAACACTCGTCTCAATTCATCCTTGTTGCCCTCTCGATTGTAAGGAATTAACTCCCCATCAATCGATAGCCTCAGTATCTTATACACATCCTCCAAGGTGACTGTCATCTCACCCATCGACAAATGAAACATGCAAGTCTCTGAGTGCCATCTCTTAGTTAATGCAGTCAAAAAACCCATGTTCGCTCGAAACTTAGGCACATACATAATGTATCGCAATCCCATGACCTCAACTGCTACTGTATCCTTGAATGTTAGCTCTGCTCAAAAACTATGAGTCGAAGGGAATCTCTCTCGTAACTCCAGCATAGGTAGGTCCTCCTACAGTCAAGCAAATCAACTGTGTCAATCCTAGTGGTACTCCCTGCTCATCGCAAAGTACTGCTTTCTATCTTAGTAGCATTCCCTATTCATCACAAAGTGCTCCTCTTTTTAGTACTCCTTGTTCATCACAAAGTACTATTTTTTATCCTAGTAGCATTCCCTATTCATCACAAAGTGCTTCTTTTATCCTATCTTTAGGGCACCCACTTGAGTGTATCCGAGTAGCTTATCCAATTGACAACGTATGTTCTATCACAAAATTGTCAATTTTAGCCTTATCCAATTGCAACGTATGTCCTATCACAGAATTGTCAATTTCTTTGGTACTCCCTGTTCATCACAAAGTTCCTTGATCTATCCTATCCTAGGGCCTATGCTTGAGTGTATCCTCTTGAGTAGTTTCTTCATTGGCAACGTATGTTCTATCACAAAATTGTCAATCCTAGCCCTATCTGCTATCCTAGTCTTCCCTAGAGGACCTGCTCGAGTGTATCCTCTCAGCAGCTTATCCAATCGACAGTGTATGTTTATCACAGAACTACCAATTTGGCCTTGAAGACATAAATGCACATTCATTACCCAAATGCGCCTAGCCTACCCAGACATGCCTAACACCAACACAGACGCGCCTTAACATTTTTTCCCCCCCACTTGACATACCTAAAGTGCATTTATTACCTACGTAACATGCATTTATGACAACATTTCATGTGACAAAGTACAAGGAGGTTTTGTGGTACTCATTGGCTCTCCTGCATCCGCTGGCCTCTGAAATTGGCAAACGTGATCGAATCTGTGAACCAATGCCATCACTGCTGACTATTGCTACTCTATTCTCTCTCTGTACTTTGATCTCTTGGATGTGTGGATGACAATGAGTATGTTTTCCCTTGTCGTCTATCTTATAGACTACTCTAGCCCTAGTTTCCCCAGTCAGTCTTCTTTATCCCGTGACTCTGTCACCCTATCCTATCTTCTCAATCCTTTCTGGCCTTGTTTCTTATTGAGAGATTCTCTACAATCTTTTTAGACATTTTCATCCAATCTCTTGAGGGGGCATATCATTCCCATCTTGGAGCAACTTTGTATCAGTTCATCTTATCTTCTTTGAAACAACACGACAAGTTGCATTGTCTCAAAGAGGGGCAAAATATAGACACTTAAAATTGTCCAGTCTAATTAAATAAATATCTTTATTTATTTAATTATTTTAGCCTAATTCTTCTATTAATTAAATAAATCTTTATTTATTTAATTAATTCATTTATCCTCTTCTAGCCTTATTTCTCATTTAAATAAATACATTTATTTATTTAAATTATCATTTTTCTAAATTAAATAAATACCTTTATTTATTTAATTGATCCCATTTTCTCTATTAATTAGATGAATCTTTATTTATTTAATTAATTCATTAACCTTTTCTACCTATGACACATGTAATTCATCTCTTAATTCCTACACTACCTACGCTCTCATTATTTTCTTATTTCTTCTACCTACCCTCTAATCATAGCTGACCATTTATCTTTTACACCTCTCAATCTCATCCCTTCATTTCTTATAGTGTCTTCTATATAAGGAGATGCTTCCTTCATTATCAACCCTATTCAATCCTAATCATTCTAATCATCCTAATCATTCAGTCATTCTATTCAGACACTAGCACACCCTGACGTCTCTAGCATTCAAACTTTCATATGCGATCAAGTCTACTTGCAGGTTCCACATTTCCGTTCCTTGTTGAGCTCTTGTGCACACATAATTTTTGAGAGAAAATATATCAAGAGAGATTAATGGAGATAGGAAGAATGGAGATCCAAACCCTATTGGACATGTGATGGTATAATCTTTGTGATTTAATTTGATTTGCATTGTCTTAGGTAATCTTCATATGTTATGGTGGATCTTTGTTGTTGTTAGGCTAGGGTTTTGTGGTTGAATTCATTTAGTCTTTCAATATTGTTTTATCCACTTTTCACCATAAACAATTAATCCTCTCTTCTATTTGGAATGGAAAGGAATTGATTGAATTATATAATAAATAGAGATCAAAGTGTGGGATGAAGCTGTGCACCTGGATCTAGTAGTAATATGTTGAGATAAATCCACCCTGTGAATTTGAGGAAAAGTTGCCCAGACCATGGCGAGAATTTACATGGTCCTCCAAAAAGTCTGCAAAATGAAAAGGGTTTTTTCGCCTCCGCAAATGGAGTCCAAATCCGAAAGTATAGTTGTACACTTGCAACCTACAAACAGAAAAGAGAGGAAAAAGGGGTGGTGATTGGGGATTTTCTTTTAGGTCAAACTCTAGTTTTGGAATTAACCAAGTAATGAAAGAATGTACTTGCAAATAAATGTATCTGTAAGATTGTAATGTAAATTACCTCAAGGGAGGTTGTAGATAGAGTGTAGGTAGAGATCTACAGTGCTAATATTTCTATTCTAGCACGACATCCGCCTCCCGATCTTGCTGATTACTATTTCAGGAAGGCGAGCAACATGCAAGAGGACCGACATCGAGAAAAGAAGATGGAGCTATCACAAGATCCAATCAAGGAATATGCTCATGTTGTAAGTCCCTTTTTTCAATTCTAGGAGCTAGGATTTGGTTTTACAAAAATTCAGTTGATAAATGTTTGGCCACATCAACATATTCATAATCACTATCAGAAGCATTAGGAGTTGTATTGCCATCATGACTAACATTTTCACTCATTTCTTCATCAAAATTTAGAGAAAGAGGAGCAAGAATACAAATAGGAGCAAAGCCATCACATGTTTTGTGCGACTTATGATTCAGAGATGTAGGTTGAACATATTTCTTAGGAGAAAAGGGAATCATGTCAATTGTTGGAGTTATAGGAGATTGAGTATTTTGAGAGATAGCTTCACTAGCTCCAACATGGTGTCTTTGTCTGTTTTCTTTCACACAACAATTTTGTCGAGTCTGAGTGGAAGACTGAGAAGGAGGAGGGACACATGAAAAAGTAAGAATGTTTCTCTCCTTGAGAGTTGAAGGTTTAGGTTGAGGTCTTTTAGGTTAAGCAAGAGGAGAAGCATGCCTCTTCTTTTGATAAGAGGAAGGAGGTGGAACTATGCCATACAAAGGAGAAATATTAGGTCTAGGAAGGAGACCAGGTCTATCAAGAGGAGGAGATATAGGTCTAACCTTAGGAAGAGTATTGTTCTTCTTCTTAGGATAAGGTATAGTCACATCCATAGGTATAGGTTAACAATCTTCCTGAGGAGGGAGATTAGTTCTATCTATGAAAAGAAGAACTTTATCTTAAAGTATGATAGGAATGTCAAGTGTTGAGGATTTAGGTTGACTTAAGGATAAGATCGTATCTTTCTTCTAGTTTTGATAAGATTGAAAAAGAGCATCACTCTGTGATAGAAGAGATTGAAATTGTGTAGACCAAAAGAAATCAATAGGAACACAAGGGCTTCTTTCAGATGGATGAAATAAGATATGATTCATGGTTATGATTTCTCTATTGTGAGGAAATTTCAAACACTTCTGGATTGGAGAAGCAATAGCCTTCATGGAAGAGAGCCAAGGATATCCCAACTTCACATGGAATTCCTCAGAAGAGGGTATGATAACAAAGTCGACATCCATGGATTTAGTATGAACTTCAATAGGAAGGGTGATAGTGCCAATGGTAGGACAAGAGAATCCATCAAATAACTTCACAACCACTTTAGAAGCATCATATATTGGTTTATACAATCATAAAGTGAAAAGATACTCCTCAGTGATGACATTAACCATGCAAGAGGGATCAATAAGGGAACCACAACAAGGTATATCCTTAACCTTCACAACTATGTATAAAGGGCCATCGGGTGCTCTAAGTGTCTCACTAGGGTCAAATGTAATACAAGGATCCTTAGACATATCTTATTTTCCTACCATATTTACCAAGTTCGAAGCCATAGAGGTGAATTCCTCATAAGAGAAAGAAGTAGGCACAATATCAATAACTTTAGTGGTATGAGAACTTAAAAGATCAGTGCAAATCTTAAGATTTTGATTAGGAGGAGATACTAATTTATTTCGTTTATCATTCACACCTACCACAGATATAGTATTATTATCAACCAAATCTTGAATCTTATTTTTCAATGCGAAAAATTTCTCAGTATCATGACCAGGTTGACGATAAAACTGACAAAATGAACTGTTATCAAAATAAAGGGATGCAAGTTTATAAGGATCAAATTTTTTTATAGGAGTAAGTTTGATATAACATTTCTTTGCAACAACTGAGACATAATACTATGTAAAGATTCATTCAAAGTAGTAAACTATCTTTCTCTTTGGAAAAAATTAGTAAAAGGAGGCACACCTGTTGTAGAATTCACATTGTGGTTGTTGATTGTATCATTGAACTTGATGAATATTTTTGTTGGTTTGAACTTCACAAATAGTTGTTGAACACTCTACCCCTTATAAATCAGATCCATAGGAGTGGATTGCTCCATTTGACTGACATCCAGTTGATAATTATGGAGTGTTGCGCACAATTGTGGAAATGAAGTAAACTTAGACAAAATAAGCTTTTCCCTGATATCTTTTTGTAAATTAGAAATAAAAATTCTTTGAATATAATCATTTGGTATAGGAAAATAAATTTGAGCACACAAATGCTTATATCTACCAATGAAATCAGTCACTTTTTCTTTAACACCTTGTTTAGAATGCATTAAATCAGTCAAAGTGATTTTAGGATAAATGTTGTTGTGAAATTGTTGGATGAAAGCATTTTCTAGTTGTTAAAAGAAAGTGATAGAATAAGAAGGAAAATAGAAATACCATTGGAAATCCTTATCTCTTAGTGTTCTGGTAAACAACTTTGCAAGCAATCTTTGATCATAAGCAAAATCGGTACACAAAGTTTGAAATGTTTTGACATGCGTAAGAGGATCACCTTTTCCATTATAGAGTTCTAATTGAGGGACTTCAATATGTTTAGGTGGCATAACTTTAACAATATAAAGAGAAAGTTGGCTCGCAACATCAAAGTTCGGCACACTAATCTTGGATTGACTCATAGAAGTAATTTATTGTTGTAAGACACAGTTTGAGAAAGATGTTAATTGTCGCTTCGGTAGAAGAATTGATGTTAGACATAGTTGATTGAGAAGGTGGTGTGATACTATGGAAAGAAGGCATGGATTGAGAATAAGGTGTGGGAGATTATGATAAGTAGGAATAGGTGATGATTGAGTAGGAAAAGCGGCACTTAAAGGAGGAACAAAGTTGTTGAAGGAATTGCCCCCTTTTGTCAAATTGATTGGTTGAGCAATAATAGAAATACTTATCAAAGAAATAGGTAAAGATGGAGGATTAAATGAAGAAGAGGGATTTACGCCATGACCAATGGTTGTAGGGATGAAATTTTGAGTTGAAGTAGCCATGATGTTGGAGGTAAAAGTAGGAATACTAGTCATAAGATTATACAAAGGAATTGAAGGATTGACTTGTGTAGAAGGTTGTGAATAACCTAGGGTTTCGGCACAACTCTTGATAGGCTTGACATTAGAATCAACAATATGTGCAATGCCACACAATATATCAATTCCATTTTTATAACTTTGAATCATGCATTTAAGACCTTCAATTAACGGAAGAGCTTCACTATTGCGGTATCCTTGGGACATGCATTGTTGAAAGTTATCAAATTGATTGTCCAATGTGGAAAGTTTATCTATAGAGACCCTAGTTAAAATTTATTCTTCATCATGGGATTCATCAATGGGGTGAATAGGCACATGATTAGGATGGGAAGAATTAGCACGATCCTCATTAAAGAAGTTACCCAAATTAGGCTTCATATCCTTGGTAATTAAACCTTGGGAGACCTTAATTCAAATGCTTCGTCTAACAGGGATAGTGTAGGTAGGACTAATAGTTGAAAAACTCATGCTCTAGAGGGAAAATTTGAAGAATTTTGGAACAAAGTTGACAAAATAGATTAATGCTAAATTTAAGAAAATACTAATTAAACAATTTGAACTATGTTGGAAGAAGACGATGACACAATTTCTAAGAATGAAAGAAAAATGGAATTTTAAAATTAGGGCCAAGGGAATACCTCTTAATTTTAAAATCTTTCTTAAAAATTTGAAATGTTGAATTTTTGAGGTATTTTCAATCTATCTAGGTAAGTCATAAAGTTACAATAAATACATAAGCACACACACATGAAGTGCATTCAATTTAAAACATTTAAAATTAAAATCAATTAAATTATAGAGAGAGAGAGAGAGAGAGAGAGAGAGAGAGAGAGAGAGAGAGAGAGAGAGAGAGAGAGAGATCATTAATCTTGAGCTCATTAAAAATTAAAATGTACATATATGAAGTTCTCGCATAATTCATATATATATATATATATGAAGTTCTTGCATAATTCAAATTTTTAAATAAATAATTTTAAAGCTCGAGCGAGAGGGAGATCATTAAAAATATATAAATTTATCTATATAGAGATCACATACATACATTTTAAATTATTAAAAAATTAATGAGAGAGAGAGGGAGATCATTTTCATGAGAGAGAGAGAGAGAGAAATAATATTAATTTCAGCGAGAGAGAGAGAGAGAGAGAGAGAGAGAGAGAGAGAGAGAGAGAGAGAGAGAGAGAGAGAGAGAGAGAGATCGTTAAATATATATATAGATCATGTACTAAATTAAAACACACATATATATATCTATATAGATCTCATACATACATTTTAAATTATTAAAACATTATTGAGAGAGAGAGGGAGATCATTTAAATCGTGACATCTAGAGAGAGATAACATTAATTTCAGAGAGAGAGATCATTAAAGATATATACATCATGTACTAAATTAAAACATATATAAATTTATCTATATAGGTCGCATACATACATTTTAAATTATTAAAACATTAATGAGAGAGAGAGGGAGATCATTTAAATCATGACATCTAAAGAGAGATAATGTTAATTTCAAAGAGAGAGATATATATCATCAAAGATGTATACATATAATTACTAAATTAAAATATATAAATTTATCTATATAGATCGCATACATACATTTTAAATTATTAAAACATTAATGAGAGAGAGAGAGGGAGATCATTTTAATGACAAAGAGAGAGAAATTAATTTCAGAGAGAGAAAGAAAGATCATTAAAGATATATACATCATGTACTAAATTAAAACATATATAAATTTATCTATATAGATCGCATACATACATTTTCAATTATTAAAACATTAATTCAAGAGACAGAGGGTGATCATTTTCATGACAGAGAGAGATATAACATTAATTTCACAGAGAGAGAGAGAGAGAGAGAGAGAGAGAGAGAGAGAGAGAGAGAGAGAGAGAGAGAGAGAGAGAGAGAGAGAGAGCTCATTAAAGATATATACATCATCTACTAAATTAAAACATAATTTTTAAAAATTAAAACACATGCTAGCTGAGCAAATTAAGGGAAGAGAGATTTTATAAGGGGTCACATGTGGTTCTAAGGGGTCATGCATGTTTTAGAACACATGCGTGGCCCCTTAGGACCACATATTCTTGACCCCTTAGGACACTAATGTATGTGATCTTAAGGGACTGATATGTCGTACACACTAGGATTTTATAAGTGGTCATATGTGGTTCTAAGGGTTCACGCATGTGTTATAACATGCCTGACCTCATAGGACCACATATGACTCCTTAGAACACTATGTGATCCAAGGGGAATGTCGTATGTACACTACACATGTGTGACCCCTTAGGACCACATATTCTTGACCCCTTAGGACACTTTAATATATGTGATCTTAAGGGACCATATGTCGTACACACTATGATGTTATAAGGGTTCATATTTGGTCCTAAGGGGTCACTCATGTGTTAGAATACACAGGTGACCCCTTAGGACCACATATTCAATCCCTTAGGACATTGTACTTTAACATTTTTTCTAATTTTTAATTTTGCTAATGTTTTTCTTAACTTTTTTCTAAGTTTTAATTTACTACATTAGTTTTCTAAGTTTTTCATAACTTTTTTAAAAAGTTGAAAAAAAATACATACACAGTTATTTAATTTAAAAAATAAATTGACGTTAAATCAAAACATTAAATTAAGTTTTCTAACATTTTTCTAAGTTTTAATTTTGCTAATATTTTTATAAAATACTGAAAAAATAATAAATATATAATTATTTAATTAAAAATATAAATTAACAAATAAATTATTTATTAATTTTTAAATAAATTTAATTAAAAAAAAATTATTAAACAAAAAAAAGGTTATTTTGTGCACTTGAAATAATGTAGGTCGAAATCTAAAAGGTGAAAAGTGTTGGTTGCTACTGACAGGGCACGATGACATAGTGTTGACGTCGGGTTCGCTCTAATCCCCTCTAGACACAGAAAACTCCAAACTTGAAAATGACAGTTAAACTATCATTTTCAATTTTTATAGCAGTTTTAAAAATAATAATTTAAAAAATGGTTCAATCAAACCCCCATTAAAAATAAATATTTTAATAGGTTTGATCGAACTCGTTTCCAATGACGGGTTCGATTGAACCCTATGGGGGGGTTTGCTCTAACACCCCCAGTTTGTTCGAACCCCCCCAAACAACATTTTTCCCACCTCCACCAATTTTCTTCGATGGCAAAAGTGGGAACGATTATTGTGGGATAGCCCCATTGTGAGTCTTGCAAGTAATACTATTAGATCTCGGATAGTTCTTCATTCCATTACATATAACCATTCTATATAGGCTCCAAAGACCTAGCAACTCTACCGCATAGTGTGACACATTAGCATTCCCATCCTGTGCAAAAGTCAAATCTTCATCTAGGTAAATATATGTACCTCTAAGCATCCCTCTAATTTTTAGTATGATCATTTTATCCTCTAAATTCCTTAATGTGACTCACATGTCTATCCTTTCCTTCCCCTATTTTCTTTTCGATCATGTTCGCTTGTTGAATACAACCTATCCATTTCAACTTGTCCTTGAGAAAATCCTATACCAAAATATCGGTTCTTTCTTTCTCTCCAAAGTCCTTTAGATCTTTGATGATAATATTTACTTCCTTGTTGTATTTGTCTTTGTATTCTCTTAATTTGGCTTCCTGTATCTGCTCCTTTAACTTGTTTCTCTCATTGTCATGTCTTCTATTATCGATTGAAACTCCACTAGTTGTTCGATGATGTCTATCTCAATTGATTCTGAGTTATTTGTCCCTGATGCCTTTGTTTGATCTATTCTTTGTCTTACATTGTTTATCTCTTTCTGCCCTCTTGCTACAGTGTTTTGCAAACTTATTACCTGTTCCTTTAGTAACTTGTTCTCCATTTCAAGGTTCCGACTAGCTTTGGTAATTTCCCTTAATTTTTTGTCTTCTTGCTGCCCCTTTTCTTCTATAACTTCAATCCTCTTTTTCATACTTATGAGCTCGTTTGCATATAGTTCAAATGACCATAGTAAAGGAGAGGTTATGGAACTATACAGATCTTTATTTCCTTGATAACCTTCCTCCATTGCCTCTTTGTCTACTACAAGAACTTTATTTTTGGCTTGAGATTGCTCAAACATATGCTTGAAAGAGAGAGTTTCTTTCTTTTTACCCTTGTCCCATCCTTGGTATATTTGATCAACCGCTAAGTCACACATCTTAGTAGCTACAATGAGGTTGTTTCTAGCTGACTTTGGAAAGATCATTATAAGCCTCTTTTTTTGCATTTGTCTCTTTTTACAGACTTGCCTCCACCTTAATATCCCCAAATATTGTTTTTCAGTCACAAAAAATAGTTTATCATGCATGTTTTCCCTGTTAGATTGATGATAATTTGATAGGAAGGAACTTCCACAACCTTACAAAATATTTCCATTATGAGCCTAAAAGAGGTTCGACATACCCCTTTGTTGTACCAATATTTGGTGCCCATTTTACCACTTCTAGAAAATCTAAGCACACATTTTCATCTGAGCAAATATTTTTAGCGGATAGGCTATATATGAGAGGAATTCCCACCGGAATCTCCTCATGTCTGACGCTGCAAGTTTTGGCCAGTTGATTTTTCATTGTCGGCATGATTAACATGTGAAGAAATAATTCTACAGGCGTTTTTACCATGATGTGAAAAAATGAAAACTTGTCATGGGCTCTTTTACCACAATTTCAGAAAAGTAACATTTGATATGAAAACTTGATCTAGGCTCTTTTACCATAGTGTGTTCGCATGTTTTCATATAGGTGCCTTCCCATTATTTCTCTATTCTTTCCCTGCCTGGGCTCTTCAACAAATTATTTCTACTACTTTTTTCATTAACTCCTTTTATTCACCTATCTTGTCCTTTCTATATTTGTGTGTGCTTCCCCATTCTTATCAACATTCATATATGGTTGATAAATATGCATTTTGGTTTTTAAATGAAAGCTTTGTTGCAAATTGTTCAGGGTTAGGCTTTCATAAATTGGGTTAGGAAAATATGAGTTGGGCTAGGAAAGAAATCATGCCAAAATAGATCTATTTTCTCTCACATCAATGCTTTCTTGCCTTGCATAGAAAGCCCATCAATTGGAGAAATTTTTCAAAAGTCAATCAGTGTGTTCATCAGGGCAAGATTTGAAGTAGGAACAACAAGTAAAATCATCCTTGAATTTGGTTCTGAGCAAGGTCATTGCCACATCTATTTCAATTTATCGCAATGTCAAATCTTAGATAATCCACACAAGTTGTAGAAGGAAGAGGAAGAAGAGAAAGTAGAAATTATACAAATCTACGAAGATGCTATTGTGGTAGAGAATGTCCATTTCTACAAGATCTGTGGGAAAGGCTTCAGGCAATATGGGAATGTCCATATTCATAAGCAATCCCATGACAACCAGTGTAAAACCCTAGAGGAACTTAAATCCAATAGGTTCAAGCCAACAAAATCGTATTATTCTTGGCCAATTTAGGATTACAGGTTGAAAAGGGGTCATCCCAATTTTTAAGTCCCTAAAATCAATGGGCTGCCTAATGAATCATTACAGAAAAATCCATTACGCTAATATGTATACACAATGCATGAAACAAACTATATATATATATATATTTTTTTTTCTTACTTCAATATAAAGCTTTAATGTCATACAAACCCTAATGTAATTTTTACAACCCTAACCGTAATCTATAAAGAGTGCTTTCACATGAAAATTTTTGTGCGTTGAAGGAATTGAAAGGAAAAAATATGACATTCATTAGTCTGGTTCTTCAAAAACTACAAGATACAAATGCACATATATGGGTTGTCACCATCTTGTCATTCTGAAGTGTATGTCTACGGCTTGCACAACAAAGTGGACATTCTCCACTCAGATAAAACCATCATTTGCCTGCATGTGCTTCACTTCTTGATCTGTCTCTTTCATGGAAATGGTTGTCTTAATCATCAACTCAAATTCCCTATTTGACAAGATAATGGAATATATTGCCAAAAAATTAACTTCCTAAACAACGCACAAAGAACGCAGGTGGTAGGTCTATTAGAGAAGGCGTGCTGAAATGAAGGCTAGATATGTGGTGGTGATGACTGAAGATGAAGACTTATTTTTTGTGAAATTATCCCCTTTCCAAATTTACTTGTCACATAAAAATAAAATTAAGATTAACATAGAAAATGTGGGTGTATGGGAACTGAAAAACATTAGTTCAATGTTCCTCATGCTTGAAATTTTTTTTCAGGTAGTTGAAAGGGAAAATAAATTTTGACTCTTAATTAATATTTTCGTTCAAAAGGATGAAAAAAATTCATTATTCTACAAATCAAATTAGATTTCACTCACCTTACATGTGAAATATTTTCTTAAGCTCAAGAATTTAGTAACCCCTATATTTTTAATTTTCATTTAGTGTGAATAGATTGAATCTGTAGGGAGACTTTTTTCTGTTTACTACGAGTTAGTCTATTTTGGAAGTGAGTACCCACAATAATCAATAAAAGTATTTAGTAGCATATTGGATGAATTATTTTTAATTAGTTATTTTCTCAACAAAATCCTACAACTTTGATCACGAGATCAATATCATTTTATTCACTCACATCAAGATTTTAATTCTCTCTCTTTTTTCAGTTTGATTGACGAACATAAATGCAGCGTTTCTCTTTTTAAAATATTTGGCAAATATGCCCTAATGCTCACACAAAAAACCATCATTTTTTAAAACGCAAAGCGAGAATTAAAGAAGAGGAACTTTCTAGCTAGAAAAAATAGAATGCTCATTTATCATTTATTGGTCTTACATTAACACCATCCTGTTGCAATCAATGTCATAAAAGTGTATTATTAATTAGACAGTTTTAAAATTTTAAAAATAATTGTCAATAATTAGTGAGAAGGGCGAAATGTTCAGAATTTTGCATTCTAGAGTTTCGCGGTGAAACTTGAGTTGGGGTGAAGATTCTCTTGGCAATTCTCTTCGCCCCTGGATCCCTTTGGTCTACAATGTGATCATATTCTGCAATGGGTTTTTCAAAATGGGAAGTGGGTTGATGTCCTTGCTTTGGAGGAAAAGGAGTGGCACCACAGGGATAATGGGTGGCCGAGGTCTCAATACTTCAAAGGTTTTTTTCATTCACAGAAGAAGAAAGTAGCCAGGCCTAACCAGAAAGCTTCATCTACAAATTTCTGGAGAAATGGGGGGTCTAGAAATAACCCTAGAAGCGTGGCAGGTTCTGGCAAGGTGGCTGTTGAAAATTCCGCAGGGGTTTTATGACCATCTGTGGAAACTACAGTATGTCTTGAGAAGGACAAGCCTTTGGGTAAGGAGAAATTGGTGGATAAGGTATGGCTGCCAATACCTTGTATTTATGCGGTTGAAGCCCCTTTTGACAAAAAGCTAAGGATTTGCATTCTTTGGCTGTATTATTATAGGTATGGGGTGATAATATTTTCCTCTCAAAGCTTCATCATAAGATTCATTCGCTTTGGTATGGTATGCTTTACTTTCAGGTTCTTTCGTCGAGGTCTTTTATTGTTATCTTTGATTCTGAGGATGCTAAGCAGCAGGCTCTGGCAAAGCCATTCTTTGTTTTGGTCGTAATTTAATATTTGTTGAAAAATGGAAACCTCTTTTTTCTGCTACTTAGGATATTGTTAAAACTATCCCTACTTGGTTTTCGCTACCTGGCCTTCCATATGAATTTTCTTACCCTAATATCTTACAAATAATTGGGGACTCCTTTGGAAAGTTTATTCATTCGCATTTGGTATTTGAGGATGGGGTTTTTAGGGTTAATATTTGTGTGTTACTTACTTCATCCTCTGTGGTTCCTTGCAATTATAATTTAAAATCTATTGATGGGATTTTCCAAGAGAGTATCGTTTGTGATTCTGAATGGTTTGTTAAGTCTTCTATGGTTATGGATTCTTCATTATTTACTACCCTTAAAGGATTGTTGTTTGGTGATAAGGCAATTCGGCCCTCAAAGTATGCTAATTTAAATGTTGATAACCTAGATTCTTCAGTTGGACATGAAAATTGAAGGCACATTGTTTCTCACCCCTTGAGTTTGTCAAAATAAAATATTGATATAGGGGTTTCTAATTTGCAGAATGTTGTCCCTCTTGGGGATGTATCTGTCCCTATGGAAGATGTGTTGAAATATAAGGGTTTTATGGGAATATAGTCTCTTGTAGGGCTTCATAATGGGGGGGGGTTTGGTTAAGAATTTTGCTAAATCTATTTAAGGGCTTGAGGATGGATTGCCTCAAGGGGAGTCACACCCTTTAGTTCATGGGTTTGAATCACCTTCTTTCATTCCTGATGAGGGTTTAATCTCTCAAGTCCAGAGACTGGTTTCTGAACATAATATTACTTTGAATAATGATGTTACTAATAAGGTGGTTTATGCGATTGATTAGGACTTGGTTAATTTGAATTCCTCCTTAGTTATCCCTTCGACTTGCAATCCTTTTGAAATTCTCTCTCCAGACAAAGCTTTGGATTGTGAGAATTCTTTGTGTGTGCTCAACAAAGTGGATTTTGATCCTGCAATTAACAAACCTTTGGTTCAAATTCCTTTATCCCTCCTCCCCATTATCTTCTCCTACAAAGCAAGGTAGGAAGCCAAAGGTGTTTTATACTTAGTTGGAAATAGATGCTAGCATTCAGTCTATGCTTTTGAGCTCGGGGTCTAGTTCTGTGAAAAATAAAACAAAGTTTAGTGCTCCCTTTACAAGGTTAGTTGCTTCCAAACGTAGTCTTCAGGCATCTTTTAGTGTGGACATAGTTGGTTTTCATGATTCTATTGAAAAGAGGGGAGAGAATGCCTCCCCTTGAGGAAAATGAAGGTCATTTCTTGGAATGTTAGGGGCTTAAACACCCCTAACAAGAGACACTTGATTAATTCATAGTTGGACTTAATAAAGTGTGACGTGCTTATATTTCAAGAAACTAAATTAAGTATGCAGGGTGCTGAATTTTTGTTTCCTCATTGGAAAACTTGGAAATTTTGTGTTTCTCCCTCTGCGGAGGCTTTCGGAGGTTTAGCTTTTCTTTGGAAAGATATTTCTACTAAATTATCTCTGGTTGTCTCTGCTCCTTTCTGGATGTTGGCATTGGTAAAAAGAAGGGTTTCTAATACTAAATTCTGGTTATTTAATGTTTATGGCCCAATGTCTAATTTGGGAAAAAATTCTCTCTGGGATTCTTTAACTATTGCTTCCTCCCCCCTTTGGGGACAGTTTGTATTTTTTGGTGGAGATTTTAATGCTATTTGTGGTGAAGATGATAAAATAGGGGGTATTTTCCCAAATAAATGTGTTGTGGTTGCTTTTACTATTTTCATTCAGAAGAATGGTTTGTTGGGTTGTAAAACTTTGAATGGTCCTTTTACTTGGACAAATATGAGGAATTTTTTTTCAGAGATTGCTGAAAGACTTGATTGATTTTTGATTTCTGATAATTGGACCTCTTTAGATGTGGATGTTGTTGCTATGGTTTTGCCCAATTCAAGCTCTAATCATTTTCCAATGATGTTGTCTATTTTGGATGATAGGGCTCCTGGGAAATCTTCCTTTAAATTTGAGCCTATGTGGTTTAGATATCCCTCTTTTCTGATGCTCTTGGAATCATTTTGGGCCTCGGTCCCTTTTATGACTGGAACTAGAATGTTTTGATTTGTCAAGAAAATTCCTTTATTAAACAAAAGATTAACTCCCGGAATGTCTTGCATTTCAAAAACATTTTTTTTTGAGAAATCTAGAATCCAAGAAGAGCTTGATGTTTTAAATTATATGATTATGAATATTGGGATGGATTCTACTGCCTTTATTAAGCATAAATTACTAAATCCCAGCTTGAGGAAGTTCTTTCTCGTGAGGAAATCTATTGGCGGCAGAAATCTAGAGATTTATGGCTTGTTGAAGGAGATAGGAATACTAATTTTTTTCATTCATCCACTAAAATAAAACACCAGAGGAGTAGGATTTCTTGTATTCAAAACTTGGATGGGGTATTTCTTTCTAAGGAAAAAGATATTGCAGCTGAGGCTGTCAGGTTTTTTAAATCTCCATTGACTAAGTAAACTTTTGTTTTTGATGAAGGATTTGCTTCGGCTATCCCTAAACTTATCTTTGGAGAATATAATAAGATGCTAATGGCTCCTTTTTCCACTCATGAAGTGAGGGAGGTTGTCTTCTCTATGGCACCTGACAAGGCTCTTGGGCTGAATGGTTTTACTGCTCTGTTTTTTCAAAAGTGTTGGTCTTTTCTTGGGGAGGAGCTCCTTCTTGTCTTAGAGGAGGCTAGGTGTAACAGATCCATTTTGAAAGAGTTAAACACAACCCTTATTGCCATTATTCAAAAAATAGAGAATCCTAAGTTCTTTGTTGATAGTTGACCAATTGCATTATGTAATACATTATATAAGATTATAACTAAGGCAATCTCTGTGTGGCTTCCCAAGCTTATTCCCAAGATTGTTTTGGATGATTAGGGTGGTTTTGTTCTGGGTAGGGAGACGGTCGGAGGAGCCATTGTGGGCCATGGGATTTTGTATTCCATTTCTCATCTTTCTATTCCTACTATGATTCTTAAATTAGATATGATGAAAACTTATGAAAGGGTTAGCTGGCAAACTCTCTCATTTGTTCTTCAAAAGTTTGGGTTCGGGCTCAAGTGGGTGAGATGGATTCATGCATGTATTTCTACTACTAGATTTTATGTGATTTTGAATAGCTCCTTGTTTAGTTTTTTTGCTTCTTCTAGAGGCCTTAGGAAAGGCGACCCTTTGTCTCATTTCTTGTTTATTACCCTTTGTCTCATTTCTTGTTTATTATCTTGGCTGAATCTTTTAGCAGAGCTATATTGGTTGCTAGGGAGAGTGGTCTTTGGAAGGGTATTAGTATTCCAAATATGGTTGTTATACACTATCATTGCCTTTTTGCTGATGATACTGTTGGGACTGATTAAAATTGAGTCAAGTTTAGAGGCCCAATCCAAAAATTTGCTCTGCGTACCTAAATAAGTCAGTTTGAATGCCTAGTTAGCAAGAGGGCAGAGTAGAGCCGGTTGATTTTCAGAGGGTAAGGCTCGGGATTCATGTCCCACACCTTTCATTTGGCCTATTTAGTGATGTGCAACTTTCAGAATTCAATTTGGATAAGTTTAGGAGGTACCCAGTTTGAGGGGTGAGCTGGAAGTGCATTTTAGGCACAAATGCATATTTTATTGAGTAGCCTACTTTGAGCGATTATATCTTTTTCCCTGTTGATCATCATGGAGAAATTCAAAATGGATTCAATTCTATGCATAAATGTGAGTGAGCTCACAAATTTTCAAGTCTTAACAAATCCATTTGCTTAGTTTTTGAAGCCGATTCTATTTGTAGTTTGTGATGTTTGCACAAGTGTAAAAATGTCCCGGTGAATGTCATGTTAGAATGTTTGTTCCGGGCTAATGTTAGTATAAATGGTAAGCTACGTTGCAAATTTCAAGCCTTTATCAATCCGTTTGATCGGTTTTCAAAAGGATTCATTTTGCCATCAAATTCAGTTATCCGCACTTCCAGTGTTATATCAGTTAATGTAGCCATTTTTGTGAGCGCGCTGTTTGCATCCTGTCAGTCTGGTGATCGAACTGAGAATTCAAAGATTTAATATGTACTTAAAGGTACCTGTGTTCCAAATTTGAGGGCCTACGGAGGTCGTTTGATATTTTTGAGAAAGGCATCATGTGTTGCCAGAACATTGACTTCATCAGGTCCGCAGTGTCGACAAAGCCAGTTGGTTGTTTTCGGAAATTAATATCTCTTCGCTCGGGACTCGTCTTGAAAAACCGTTTGGTAGATATCATCCTTGTATATCAAAGTACATGCCTGTCAGATGGCGAGCTCCAGAAAGGTGTTTTGACAGGTTTGAAAATTACGTCTTCGTGATTAAATGCGAAAAATGTGGCGTAATTGCCTGAAAGTTGCAAAATGCAATTTTATGATCCGAAAATGGTGCCGATCGATTCCAGAGGTGTGTTTGAGGTCCGTGAAGATATTCCAGAGGTCAGTTGCGTGAAAACGAAATTTTTTTTTTAGTCGGACCCACTTTGGGGCCCGACCTGGCTCATTCTTGTGCATTTTATTTTTATGGCGACAATGTTCTTAGTGCATAACTTCATGATGCATAAATATACGGAAGTGCATAGTAATGTTACTATAAATTCTTGTTGAATATTCTAGTCCTGGTATCGAAGAGGAAGAGATTGGCATGGTCAATGAGACAATTCCCAATTCGGAAAGAGTATATTTTAGAGAGTAGAGAAGTCCTTTTCTACTCTGGCAATAGACAATTTTCAGAATAAAACTTATGCATTGGCAATTGAAAAAGAAAAAACACAGACCGTATAATTACCAGCAACAATCAATCTTCAATTCCTATTATGCTGTGAGTTGGAGTGGGCATTTAAATACTTCCAAGCTGAAAATGCCAAATTTATTCTTGCTTTGTGTGGAGTGGCAGCGTGGCATGTAAAAGGCATTGGAAGCATCTTCTACAACAAATGTAACATTGTAGAATTGTTTCCCCCTCTGCCAGTCACCCCTCCAATCTCCCAAAATCTCATCCTTGCCTGCTGTGTGGAGAGTGAGATGTGTAGAAAACTGAAGTATCCATTCCTATGCAGCAGTCATTTTGCTGGTAACATGAAATTGATGGCAATGTGCAACAGGCAGCATGGTAAATGGGGAAATGCGTTGAAGTTATAAAACAAAACTTTCAGCCATTACAACTTAATGGATGGTTCTCCTCCCTCTGTGGCAAGTAAAGGAAACGTAATGAGTCCTTGAACAAATGCATTTTGGCAAGTTAAAAAAAAACCGCTATGACTATTGTTTTAATCCCTCTGCGTGGCAGACATGTTGAGGATGGTAATGAAGGTTTTAAAAAAAAATAAATAAAACAAAGCTTCAGCAATGAAACCTCCAGCATCCTCCCTTGCAGCGTGGCATGGTTGGAAAGACCATTGATTTCCAAGCAATGACAGAAAACACCATTAAAAGTCTCAGACAAAGCTCCAAAGTGCAGCTCCAGGCTTAATCGGATTATCCCACATGCACTGGGAAGTAGTTCTTTTTAATGTTTATATGCAAATCCTTGCTATACTAATATGTCTAAGCCATAAAGGCTTTTGATAGATGGTGCCTATGGGCGCCCAAGGCGGGCCCATGCGTGAGCACGCTTCCCGAGGCGACAGAGCAGTTGACTGGACAAAGACCAAGTGGACCCCACGCAGGCACGCTTCCCGAGGCAAACAGGCAAAATTTTGCAGACGAAGGCCGGGTTAACGAGCGAGCAAGTTCGAGAGAGATCAACGGTGCGCGCTATTTCGCGAAGGGAAGATGCACGTCGTTTAAACCCCGCGAAATAGCGAAAGTGAACGAGAGCCGTCCACGTGTCGTGATAGGTGGTAGTCCGGTAGGCGGGTCCCGGTGAGGTGGCACACAGTTGGCGCACAGGTGGCAGTCCAGTGGCGATGACGTGGCGGCCAAGTGGCAGTGACGAAGCAGATGACGTGGCGATGATGAGATGTCATCCTAGGTGGCATCCGGTCAACCCCATCGACCAATCAGAGGCCGCCACGTGGCAAGGCGTCAGAGCACAAATGGAGGCAAAAAATCAAATTTAAAATGATTAAATAATATAGTTCAAACTATATTGAAATTCGAAATATTTAAATGATGGATCCATGATGAGAATTAATTCGCCCAGGGTCCAATTTTTGGCCAAAGTATAAAGTGTTATATGTTTTCGGAAAGCTCTCGGAGTGAGGAATCCGATTATGAAGTTAATTTTGACAAATGTGAGATATTTTAGAAGCAGTTTCCATGGGAACAAAATTCAGTTAGAGAGGAGACACTTGGCAATTCAGTTGCAGATTTGATTTTCTTCTCTCCTCTTTTTATTTTGAATTCTTCTCAGTTGTAAGGGTTCCAGAATTCTGTGAGAATGGCTCCAGTTTTCATGGCTTCCAATTTTGAGCGTTCTTGAAGATTGTACAGGGCAGGGCTTTTCCTTCAGTAATGGAGTTCAATTCTTGCTATAGGTGTTTTTAGTTGCAGGGTCTTGTGTATGTAAGGCATACATAAATTCACATAGGATTGTCTCTAGATTTGTATTTCCATTTTATCAAATCAGATCCTCAAGGAGGATGAAATTTGTTATCTCAAGGAGATAGTTATGATTGTTTGCAGGGATTCTTCAAGGAAGGATTTAAATTCTACAATAAATCATAAAAAATGGAATATAGTTTCAAGATCTGATGATTTTGTGAATGATCTTAGTAATGCATTTATGCAAGGCATTAATGCATGAATATTTAATAATGAAGATGGTTCTGCAATCGAAGCTTTCATTTATAGTTTGATGTATGACTCTGTTTCCCTTGGATAAGGCACTGATCTTGCAATTAAAGGGGTTCTCAAACCAATTTAAAATCCAATCAGAATACCTTTAGTTTGTGTTATGTTTTGAAATGTTTCATCTATCTCATGCTCAAGTATAGTTGAGTTTTATGTGTAGATCTAGCCCATCTACAATAAACTACTTGTTTTGGAGCCTTAGTGAGATCTATCTGTTTATGTTGATGCTGTCATAGATGTGTAATAGGTTTAATTCTAAGCATCAAAGGTATACCCACCTAGGTTCTGCAGAGCCTAAAGAGTAGAAGGATTCATATCCTTGTCATGTTGTCCAAGCCCTGAAGTTCTTCATAGATTGAATTGGCTACTTCATAGATCAATTGCAGGTGTTCTTGGGTTATCACTTTTGGTGAACAATAGATACTTTACTGTTTGGTCCTACCACTATGATTGAGGAAAAAGTTATTAATAGGATTATAAGAGATTATTCTGCTTTCTCTAGTCAAAAGATGAATAGTGCTAAATCTAAGATTTTTTTCTTATTGTGTCTCCCTCAGTACAATCAAGGTTGATTAACTTTTGGGGTTTTACTGTTGGTCACTTTCCTTGTAGGTGTTTAGGGATTCCTTTTTTTATTGGCTCTAAGAAACATAACTTTTGGGAAAGAATCTTTGCTTCTATTTCATCAAGGATTCTCTCTTGGACTCATAAATGGCTTACCTTTCTAGGGAAGATAGTGCTTATTAAGGATATTTTAAATGTGGTACCTATTTATTTGATGTCCATTTTAAAGGCCCCCAAGAAATCGGTTTCTAACAGTTAATTCTAAGGTATTTTTTGTGGAATAATAATGTCAACAATAAGGCTCGAATTCCTCTACTGGCTTGGGATAAGGTTTTCTCTATGAAGGATAGGGGTGGTCCTGGGATTAGGGATTTAAGTAAGCAAAATTTGGCTTTAGGTGCTAAGTTAGTGTGGAAATTATATAAACAATCCTCTTCTAAGTGGGCATCTATTTTATTTGCAAAGTACTTAGGAGATTGTCCTAGGGAGGCTATGTTTACTGCCTCCTGACTTCCTAAGGGATCTGCAATTTGGAATTTCATGTCAGAATGTAGATCTGTAATTCTTCCTGGTTTATCTTGGCTTGTGCATAATGGTTGGAAAGCTAGATTTTGGGAGGAAGTTTGGAATGGTTTTTCTGCTCTGACTAGTCTTAGAGATTGGTCGTCTCTTATGTATCATTTGAAATATTCTTGGGGATATTTTGTGGCTGATTATTTTTATGTGGACTTCTTTGGTTCTATACCAATTGCCAGATGGAAATCAGTAGAGTCTTTTTCGATTGATCAAGAGCTCAAATCTACATATGTTGAGGAGTTAAGTAAGCGTCAACTTGTCTATTCTGAGACTGATGATGAGCTAATTTGGATACTTTCTAAGACTTGGGATTATTTGGTTAAAGATGGATACAAGTATTTATCTGCTAATTGTAGGGGGGATGCATGGCCCTCTTGGGTGTTTTGGCATATTGTCTGCCTTCCAAAGGCAGGAGATTTTGCATGGCTAGCTGTCCAAGATAGAATTATCATGGGTATGAGGTTGGATAGGTTAGGTATCACTGTGGTCTTTCCATTTGTTTTGTGTGGTTGTTCCTTGGAATTAGCTGATCATCTTTTTCTTCATTTCCCTTTTGCTTCAGAATGTTGGTATTGGCTTTTTAATAAATTAAATTGATCTATGACATTATGTGGGGATCTTCAGTCTCACTTTAGCGGTTGGCCGCTATTATGTTCATCTTCTTTTTATGCTTGTATATGGATTATTGCCCCTTCTATTCTGATTTGGAAGATCTGTCTGGAAAGGAATAATATAAATTTTAGGAAGCAATTTTCCTCATTGGAAGATGTTCTCTTCCGTATTGTGAAATCCATCTTAGAATCTTCTTTGGCTTTTATTTATAAAGGTCTAAGTCCTAAATTCACTTTCAATTCTTGGGATAACTGGATCATAAGGCATTGCCAACCGTTACATTTACTTCCTTCTCAAGGGGCTTTTTCTAAGAAAAGTTTGTCCTTAACTAACAGAAAAGAGGTGGTTTGGTCATCTCCCCCACCATCCAAATTTATGTTAAATTTTTATGGTGCTTCTTGGGGTAACTCGGAGAATTCTGCCATTGGGGTGGTGATTACTGACGAAACTTCTAGAGTGATTAAAGCTAGATGTCAATGTATACCTGATGGTATGAATAATGTGGCTGAAATTCATGCTCTCTCTATTGGCCTTGATTTGCTAATTTCTTTAAATCTTAAAGATGTTGTGATTGAAGGATATTCGTTAGTTATCTTTTATGTGGTTACTAATCGAACTTGTAATTCTTGGCATTTACAATGCTGGTTGGATAAGGTTCTATTGTAGATTTAATTCTTTCTCTATTTCTCATTGTTACAGAGAAGCTATTTATGTTGCTGATTTTTTGGCAAATAAAACTTTAAATGATAATATTCAAAATTTGGTTGATGTGGATGAGAGTTGTCTGCCTCTTTTGCCTTCAATGTCTTAAGATCTCCTTTCGGTCATGCTCTTTTGCTTTGCCTTGACCTTGCATTTTGTTTGGAATTGCTTACATGCATGTAGTTTAGTGAGATGGTGTATGGGGCCATTTTGGCCACTTTACTTCACCACATTAAATATGCATGCTTGTTCATTATTTCAAAGATTGTGCTGGCTAGTGTCTAGCTCTAGAGTTTATTTGATTTCATTTTGACTGTCCTTTCTTATTTTGCATTATCATAAAGCCTATACGGGAATGCTTATATGACACCTTTGACATTTTGTATGAGTTAATGATTATAGTCCATAGTGGCGGCTTGCACGTCTGTTATTTGGTATTGCTTATGTTTATTGTTTTCAGAGGTGGCAGCTTTTGTGTGCTTGTTGGTATGGTGTTGGTGATATGACTCATGCAGATATATTTTAAATGGCTGTTGGAGTTATGAAAAGTTATGCTTGCTCATTAATGATGCTTATTGATTGTTTTTCCTCTGAGTTGGTGGCTTGTGTATGCTTGTTGGTATGGTGATCTGTGATTTGGATTGTACATATCTTAGAGCTTATATCATTTTTATTATACTTGGGTCTTTCTTTGGCCACTTGTGTGATAGGCTTCCTTATTAATGATGTCTCAATTATTTTTTATACGCTAACGACATCCTGTTGTTTATCTTATTTTTCATTTTGGTTTTCTTATGAAGGAGGCTGTTAGTTATAGAATTTGTTTGCATGTTAAGCAGTGTGAGTTTTTAGGATCCTCATGCTTTTGATGATGAGAAACTTGGCAGACTGTTTAAAATTCATTCTTCAGAGTTTTCTCTTTCTTTTTGTAAGGTGGTGGGAAGATGGTGGTTGGTGGAGAATACTAATATTTTCCTTGCTAAAGTTGCTTCTCATTTTATTACTATGTGTATGGATATGCTCTTGGATGCTTCTTTGGTTTAGGAACTATTGGATGCATACTTTCATCCCTCTCTTTATTCTGATTTTGATTTCGATAATACTTTGTCATCTTATCATTTTGAGCATGGTGCTTTTCCTTATGGTGGTTTTGTATCTTGATCTGAATTACTATCTAGTGGTTGGAACTATGAATTACTTTTAATTTTAAGCGGTGGTTTGATTTCTAACGTATATAATGACACGATGTTTTCTCTTGTAGCTTTTTTAGAGCATGTTTCTCCTGATATTTTGGCTATGGATGTTAATGTGGTTTTTAGGTATATATTTCCTCCTTGATTCGATGAAGGCAGTTATGTCTCTTTCTAGTGTAGTTATGCTTCTTCAGGTGGTTTATCCGGATAATCAAAATGATGCTGCTTCCCAGCCTTTGTCCCCTCTAGAGGAGAGTTCTAGTACTTGGTATCTACCCTCCTGATGCTCTTTGCTTGGATTCTTCTCTAACAGTTGTGTATCTGCCTCACATATTTTAGGGATGTCTACAATCTTCGTAATGCACTTTGTTGGCCTTTATGGTTTTTTGGGAACAATTTGGGGTTGGTTTGGGTTTTCACTTCTGTTCCTCAAATGTAATCAGTTGTATCTTCCCATTGGGATTTTTTATGAGCAAGACCAGATGTTTTCTTTGCCTGGTTCTTTCCTACCTATTCTCTTTGAACCAGGTTTGTATAAAAAAATATAATTAATAAAATTAGTGGTCTTCCACTTTTATTGAAAAAAAAAAGTTTTTTTATTTGTTAATCAACTATAAAATATACCATCCCACCATACTTTTCCTTTGTAGGAAATCACTTCACTAGACACATGTTTATTTTCTAGTTAGGGGAGAGTTGGCATTACGTGTGTGGGGACCTAAACGTGTGATAGGTCTTAGGTAGCTAGGGGCCCACAGGTATCCGCTTAACCATCCAGTACCTGTCAATGTTTGTCCCACCACATGCTCAACATTTAACCAATAAATAATACCATTAAATAATCACATGAATTAACCATAAAGTGTATCTTTTGCATTCAAAATATAAATCTTTATGTTCACAAATAAACATTTAAACCATTCATATTGATTCTCATAAAATTTTTCAAGAGTTCTGTCAAATAAGATCACATGCCCAATAAAAGGGACTATGATAAAAACATTAAAACATTAACATATGAAGCCTAAACAAGCCGACTTGGAGGTAATACAAAATGACGTGACAATAATCCCATGCCATGTGAGCAACCGTGGACATTGACATGGCCAATCAAATGTCATGTGATAGTCAAAATTTGTCAACGTCCATGTGAGACCCTTTCAACACCTTTCTGCATCCCCTGTCCAGCTCGAACCAGGTTAATATGGTCACTTTAGCATTGTTATTGGTCATATCACCTGCATCCATCACAATGCTTATGTAAGGCCACAAATTGAACAACAAAAACAATCAACTCAGACATAAATGGGGAAATATGGAGATTCAAATTCAAATTCAACACAATAGGTAAAAAAATTCAAGAACTTCGATTCAAATTCAAATTCTCAAACATAAAAAAACACTTGAAATCAATGCATTTCATTTAGCAAGCGAAAGAAATAAGCAAAGAGCAAGAAGAGAATGAAAGAGCACATTGGAGAGGTGCACATTGCGGAGGTGCACGAAGCCACACAATTCAGGCATACATATTTTGTAGGTATTTTTCTTGTTCAGAATCCACAAACCTCCTTTCAATTTAAATTTAACAATTCACTAAATTGTGTTTTTTATAAAAACTATGACTCACTTACCAGAATGATTACAAAAATAATTCATCATAGACAAAAAATAATCATTTCTTGCTTTCCCCATGGGTTTATATACCCATACATTTGCCGACTCAAATCTGACCTGTGGTATCTTCTCTCTGCCTTCATCCTCACCTGCACTTGTGACAGCCACACCACCTTCCTTTTCATGAATAAATTGCTCAAGCTTCCTAGTCCTTCCCCACTCTCTATCTAATGAATGGGAAGAGTGTTGTGACTTATACTTCCACTACTTCCCCTACTATATAGTCAAACCCAATTCTAGGAATGACCTTGTCGAGTAGACGCTATAGGTCACCTAACCATTCCTTATCCATTATTCCCTGCAACAACCATGAACACTTTTCAACGTTCTTCCCAATCTCCACCCCCCATTACAAAACCATATTCACAATTTCAACATTCATGCGATACCTGTGTTCTATTTTTCAAGAAACAGTCACCAAGGAATACCTTAATTGTCGTGATAAATTCCTCATCCAACTACTTGAAAACTTGCTTCAATCTCTTATTAGATATTGTACTAGCAAATGCTTATTGTTACCTTGAGATGTAAATTGTGAATGTAGCTTCCATGCTTACTGGTTCTTGCGAGCTACTTCCCCTTCGCTGAACAATTTCTAAAATAAACTATATTCTCAATGCACTACTTGACCCCTATAAATAGATGTGTTTATTTGTTTTGTTTTTTTATTTTCTCTTCAATATTGTATACTAATGTTAGTTAGGAAAATCTCTTCAAATATTTTGGCTTAATCATGCACACTTCCCATCTAAATAAGCAACCTCCACCTCATATTCCTTACATTAATGAGATTTTGGTGTTTTAGTACACATCCTCTAGCTCACATTCCCTACATTAATGCACAGTTCAGTATCTTGACATATCCACTTGCCATTAGTTTTTCTAGGGAAGAGGACCCACAATGTATACAACCCCATCTTCATGGTGTCCACGTATACATATGCTTGACACTGTATACATACATATATACATGCTGTCAAATATACATATTTGACAGTGTATATATATATACACTATCCAATATATATATATTCCACATGCAATACTTATACACTCAATTATGTATTTTGGAAGGTTTATATATACAATCCCAATTCATTAAACTCAACTTTATAGCAACCATTTCAAGTTTAAAGAAGCCAATTAAAAATGCACAGTTGAACACAAACAAAAGTGTAGATGAATGAAAATGAACATAGAGCCATGCAAATGACTGACTTCATGCCAATTGAAACACAACACTGACTCAAGTGGACATACATCAAATAGTGACTCAATTTAGTGTACATGGCTACATGAAAATAGACCCATACATTTACAACGCTTCTACTTGTATACATATATGTACATCTACATTTGATGTTCATATATGTATATACAGATATATACATATAAGCCCAATTCAAACATCAAAATATAGTTCCAAATGCACAAGTGAACATACTTAAAACCCAGCATGACAAAAAACCAACCCTTAATGAGTCGAAGAAACTAGAACATAAACACACATCAAATTTTGAATTAATTTAATAGTAAAGATCAAAACTATTGATTCCGTCCATATAAACATATACAAATATCACAACAGAAAAATCCAAACACAATTGAACATCAAACAACAAACTACTTACTAATTTGAACATCAAAATGGTGTTACGGCTATATGTACTAACAAAATTCAATTAATTGTCCATTAGAAATCCATATTTGTATCTACATACATATACATTTACAACTAGTATACTTGTGTGGTTTTACATGTATGTACATATATGTACATATATAGCTAATGTACATATACGTATATATGGATATGCACATATAGAGGTCATGCACATATATGTATATACATATATTAGATTTACTAAATTTCCACAAGCCATGCCTGAATTACATTACCCGCTTCTGGATTTGATTGTCTGTCTCTCTTTTACACCAATGTTTTTGATCACACTCTGCGATCCATCATCTTGCAGAAGGAGAGTGCCCATGAGAGATGTACAAATTAAATGCCCCAGTGGATACTCTCCTTCATCTTCATGGTAGATCACAGGGTGTGATCCGAAATGTTGATGCTAATCCCAGAGGCGTCAAATTCTATATATAAATGTGTTTAATTATTAGGTGATATAATATATTTGTAATGTATACCATGATGCAGATGACTACGAAGAAGTCACAATGATACATTTCAGACATCAAACATGGACACAACTCAGAGTGGATGTCTCAGACAAAGATGAACGCTATCAAATTGTTTTAAATTATCAATGCAATAGGGAAAAATATTTGAAGGCCCATAACTCACTAACAACTCAAGGTGTCATTGCAACCCTCACTCCAAATGATGTAGATTATGACATTACAACTTAACACCATGGATATTTTGATCCCTTCTCACAATCACCTATTCGACCCACTGAATGGCTAGTTCAAATATCGTATCCACACATTCGTACACAACAAGAATAGATTGTGAAGCATTCTCATATTGTTGACCAACTCTTTCTCTGTCCAAACCCCTGTGATGAACATCTCTTTCCCACCCGATCATCTTTCTATTCTAAATTATTCAAGGTGAATCTAGAATTATGCCAAGCCAACTATCTGAATAGGTTGTTTTAGAAAACTATGAACCACAAGTTCGTCAAAGCTCCGCTACCCTATCATAGAAACATAAGCTTCAAAGAGTAGTCAATGAACATATTCTATCATGGATTTTTACACAAGTATACATTCAACCTCAGCCTCGTCAAACTAGGTTGCATTCTAATCTGCCTTGTCGACTATACAGTCAACAAATTCTTTGGAAGGAAGCCATTTCAACTACACCACCACATCTACTCGACCTAGAATTTTTTGACCGTGAATCCCTGCACGACTAAGTCTGCGCATGTATCTCTAAACCCCTATTGTCTAAGTTTCCAATAAATAATACATTTCCACTCACATATGCCCATAAAAGATATCATTTTACATAGGGAACAATACTTCTACTATTCAAGCATTATTGTCATCATACACTATCTTGTCATCCATTGCTTACTTGCACAACAGTGCAATGCCAAGCATCAAGGTTAATATCATTCAACAAGCATCGATTTACAACCTTAATTCATTAGTTGGTTCCATCTCAATGTAACTCATGTTGTACTATATATTTTTTTGCAGGTTACATTTAAAATTACAAAAATTTTCCATACGCACTATACAATTCATATTGATCTGTATATTTTTAATGGAAGTACAACTAGCATACAATTTATTACTGTTCTTGCAAATGAGAAAGGAAAATAAGATGACTGCCCGTGGTGCAAAGAAGAGAGCATCAACAAGGTTGGCATCACATAAAAGATTTGTGAAGATCCTAGTTCAGCCACAAACCCCGCTTCCTAATGTGGCTAAAATAAAGGCTATACCCCCATCACCGAATGATTAGGAACTAGAACCTGTCTCGCTGCCCACAGTGGATATTTTTGCTCCTTCAACAGGAAGGAATTTCACAAGGCCATAGAAGCTATGGTTGGCTTAGCCCATGGAGGGTGCAATCTATAATATAGAAGAAAACAACATGTATGTCAGGGGAGCATCAAAGAAGTGGGGAATCCCAATTGCAATAGTGAAAAAATGGTTGGGTGGACTAATAATGATGTCGAAGAAAGGTCCGCCAACCATCCTCACTACTGAAGAGGAAGAAGAGATTGTTGAGTGGTGCCAACAGATGACCGCGATTGGTCATGGCCTCAAGATCCCGAACTTGAAGGTAGTTGTAGTATAGATTTGTGAGGATAGACCCAACCCTTTCAAGGATGGCATGCCCGAGAATTTATGGTGGGCTAGTTTTAAAGCCTGACATCCAAAATTCACCTTGTGGATAGCTGAAGGCCTTGATAAAGACATGCCACTCACTATGAGACCTTATGTTGTTGTTGCTTTCTACGAGACATTATCGAAGGCATATGCAACAAATCTGTATGGTCCTTGTTGGATTTGGAAGTATGATGAAACCAAGGTTATGGCAGGCATGAATGATTCTATGAGGGTGCTCTCTAGGAGAGGAAGTCACAATGTCTCATACATAATCTGGAAGAGTCGGGAATGGATTACGATTTTGTGTTGCATGAACACTTCTGGGCAAAGCATTCTAGGCTTCTACTTGTTCAAAGGGAGGAAGCACCTACAAAATAACATCACCAAATGCGAGCCGAGTGCTTGTATGGCAGCAAAAAAACATGCATGGATGAGGAAGGAACTATTCCTTAATTGGTTGCACCAGTTTGTGCAATCTGTTCCAGGGGGTGTATAGCCCACCAATAGGCACTTGCTTATATTTGATGGTCATTATAGCCATGTTGCATTGACAACCATCAAAGATCCAAGGATGGTGGGTATAGTCTTTGTCACACTCTCGGCTCACACCTATCACAAAATATAGCCACTGGATGTTAATGTCTTCTCTCCATTCAAAATATACTTCAAAATAGAAAGAGTGGCGTCGGTGGCAAGTTTTCCAAATATGGAGATCAAGCATTCAAGCATTGAGCATATCAAGTCTCCTTTCAAGTCTAGGTATTGCATTCAAGACAAGGATTCAACCATTGAAGAGGAGATTTATACCAAAATTCAAGACATCATATTTAACGTATCCATTCAAGAAAATTCATCTACAAAGGTATCAACCTTTCAATTACATCCCCTCCTTGACGTGGACTCACTTCTGACATTTCCTTTCAATTACTTGGAGCATTTTTCACCCACTTGGTTAATTCCAAAATGAGGTTTGACCTGAAGGCAAAACCCCAATCCCAACAACATTTTCCCCTCTTTTCTGTGTGTAGGTTGCTAGTGTGCAGCTATAATTGCAAGTTTAGGCTTCATTTCTAGAGATGGAAAAACCCTTTTCAGCGCATGGATTTTTTGGAGGACCGTGTGAAACTTCAACCCAGTCCTTGGAAATTTTGCTCAGATTTGTAGGGAAGCTTCATCTTGGCATTCTACTACTAATTCTAGGTACAAAGCTTCATCCCGCATCTCTATCTCAAGATATAATCGCTTCTTTATCATTCCTACACTTAGTCTCAATTTTCTTAATTCAACTAGTCTATTATAAAAGATGGTTAATTTACTTTCCTAATATATTCCAAATTTCAGGTACAATTCACTTAGTATTCAATCTCTTTCCATTGGGATTGGATCTAGTGAATTCAACCCCATTTTTAAATGTAATGTGTGTAAAAAATTGAAGGGAATCATTTGTGAAACATTCATCCCTCTTTTGAGGACAGTAAATATTTCCACTTGATCTCCCCTCATCACTTTTCACCATATTACACAAACATATATGCATATTGTGGCATCCTGATTTATATATGCAATAGTGGTTAATGTAAAAGGGTTCACGCGAAGAGTTGTCTAAAAAACTAGTTTATGTACCTTTCAAGTTAGAATGTGCTATGTATACATGTGTTTTGACTACTACTAGTTCTGCCCTCCTCAACAATATGGACCACAAATATGTACATACATACATGTATATACATGTATGCATATACATGCCCATACATATATGCATATACATGTACATACATTTATGCATATACATGTACATACATTCATGCATATACATGTACAAACATATATGCATATACATGTACATACATTTATGCATATACATGTACAAACATATATGCATATACATGTACATACATATTTTGGAATACTGATTTATATGCACGAGCGGTTAATGTAAAAGGGTTCACATTTTCACTTTTAGTGTCAAATGGTTTTGAATTGGGGTAGCCAACTCAGTGATATACGTGAGCGGGTAGAAAAGTTGGTCTATGGGTCCACTTTGTGTGCCACGTGGACCCCCAAAGTTAAGGTTTGCGTGTCCTGGATCCTCTCACCTAGTCACCTCCAAAAACACCTACATATATATATGTACATATGTGCATGCACATCCAAGCACGTACATATTTGCATGTACAAGTATATACATATATGCATATAAATGTACATACATATATGCATATAGATGTACATACACATATGCACATCCCTGTACATACTTAAATACATATACATGTATGCACATATATGTATATACATGTACATACTTATATGTAGTTACTTGATTTATACTGACTGATGTTGAAGGGATTCAATTTAACTATTAAGGTTGAAGGGTTCAAGGATTCCTAATAATTAATTGTCTACATGGACATACATAAAGTATTCAATGAAATTAACAACTACACATGAAAGTTGGAAAGCATTTGAAAATTATGAAACATGTAAAGTGATTGCAACAAATTAGAATGTAAACCCTTAGACAATGAACACAAATGCATATGTGCTATGCAAATTACTTTAATAGTGAATCATAAGCCCTAAACCCTTTAACGGTAAAAGTAAAATGTCAACACTAAATGAAGTGAATCCCAAAATCAAGTCAACTTTGAAACCCTTAAAAGACATTGTAAAATAAAAGTGAAAAGTTGAAGATGTATATACATTAACAGTGAAGAATTGTAATTGAAACCCAAGGAGTATGTAAAAGTGTTCACATTGATTTAAACCATCCAACAACAAACACATTGAAACAATGATTTATGTAAACCGTATGACATTGAACACAATGTAGATGTGCAATCCGAACTACATTGACAGTGAACCCTAGAACAATGAAGTGAATCCCATAATAAATGAAGTGAATCCCATAATGAATGCAGTGAAGCCAATAATGAAGTCAACTTGGACAGTATTAAACACATTGGACGATAAAAGTGAAAATGTGAATCTTATACATTCACAAATGAACATTGAAAGTGAAACCAAAGGAGGTGTTTGAGAGTGGTCACATTGTTTTAAATCCTCGGATAAGGAACACAATGGACCATGGGATTAACCTCTTAAAAATGGAAGATTTAAAAGTGAATTTTAAAACCAATATTGAAACAATAATTCATATGCAGCAACAATATTCTTTTTATAGTGAAAATGATGCAGATGTGCAATCCGAACTAATTTAACAGTGAACCCTAGAACAATGAAGTGAATCCCATAATGAATGCAGTGAAGCCAATAATCAACTCAACTTGGAAATGATCAAACAGATTAGATGATAAAAGGGAAAAGGTGAACCCTATACACTAACAGTTGAACACTGAAATTGAAACCGAAGAAGGTGTTTGAGATTGGTCACATTATTTTAAATTCTCGGACAAGGAAAATGATGGACCATGGGATGAACCCCTTCAGAAAATAGAAGATTTAAAAGTGAATTTTAAAGCCAACATTGAAACCTACAAACCCAATAAACAATAAAAATGATAATGTGAACCCTTTTACATTAATAGTGAAACACTAAAAAGCCCTCAAACCCTTTTGACCGTAAATGTGAAATTGCAACCCTAAACCCAATGAATCCGTAAAAGCAATGTACATTTAAACTCACAAAACCATTATACATTAACAATATACCATTCAAATTGTAACCCCCTTTCACAATAAATGTGAAATTGAAACACTACATCGAGAAGAAAAATGCGTAAATGAAATGAACATTTAAACCGAGAAACCCATTATACATTAATAGTGAACCATTCAAATTGTAACCCCCTTTAATAGTAAATGTAAAATTGAAACACTACATCGAGAAGAAAAATTCGTAAATGAAATGAACATTTAAACCTAGAAACCCATTATACATTAACAATGAACCATTCAAATTGTAACCTCGTTTCATAGTAAATGTGAAATTGAAACACTATACCGAGAAGCAAAATCCGTAAATGAAAATGAACATTTAAACCCAGAATTCCATTATACAATAACAGTGAACCATTCAAATTGCTACCCCCTTTGACAGTAAATGTGAAATTAATAGCCTAAATCGAGTGAATCCATTAATAAAAATGAACATTTAAACCCACAAACCCATTACACATTAACAATGAACCATTCGAATTGAAACCCTTGAACCCTTGAAACAAGAATGGTGAAATTAAACCCTTGTACCATTAAACCCTAAAAAATTAACGGTGAAATTCTAAACCATTAAACCGTAGTGATGATGCAAATCGATGCCAAAACTTCCAATATTTTCATTGTTTTACGAAATGAGCCAAAATTTTACTCAGGCATCACTATTAAATTGATAGTAAAGCTAGAACAAAGGAGTACGATTCACTTTTCTATGTATTTGTGTTTATGAACATGGAATGTTGTGTTCAAAAAACACAAAAAAAACATGCACAACCATCGCGTGAGATACAAAAGATTTTCGAGGAATGCCAAATAGTCATAACAAATACCAATAGAAAAAAAATACAAAAGATCAAGTAAAAAGACAAATGCCAAGATAAAAAACAATAGAAAACTTTTCAATGTTGTGAGCCTTACTGAGGAAATTTCCTCACCTAGGTTGACGGGGAAAAGAGCCCATTCGGCATCTGCAAGTAGCTCCCCATCATCCACCCTATTTGGCTCTGTTCCTGTAAAACAATAATGGAGTTGAACAATAAAAAGGAAACTTGTCAAAAACCACAAAAAACCATAAAAACACTTGCAAAATAGGGTATTCCATGATGCGTAACCTAGTTTTTGGTGCACATGTTCTAGTCCGTGTCCTGCTTCAAGGCATTCCATGGTGAGCCAGTTCTGCCAGTAAAGAAAATAACGAACGAAGATTGAGTGGGAAGAAAATGAGTGGGATTATAGTTGATGTGATCGGGGTCGAGTGCATTGAAGGTTGAAGACTTCGAAAGGCGAGCGAGTAGAGAGAATGTAATGTGAAGTGACGCATAGTTAATGTGAACACTTCATTTTTCTTTAATATGGTGGTGGGAGAAATAGATAGACTTCCACGTCAGTAACATGAGCAATTGATTCGTCACCACATGGCCAACCCGTTCACTGTAGACAGAAATCGCGACAAGTTTTGGGGGTGGACTCGCTCACGTTCTGGTCAACGGTCTGAAGTGGCACGTTTTTGGCAACCTGGATGACATGTCATTGTTGACCTTCCAAAAAACTTTGTTGGCATGCCAACTTTTGATTTTGGGTATCCAACTCAGTAGTCTACGTGGGCAGTCTAAAAAGTTGGTCTCACGGCACGTGGACCCCTGAAGTTAGGATGCACATGTAATGACTCCTCTCCCCTAGTTTTAATAAAATTGTTTTTTCTTTTATAATTTTTGGAGGGAATAAGTGACTTTGACCTAGTTGTTAAAAAAATATCTTTTTTTATTTTTATTTATTTATTTAAAATATCTTCTTATTCTATCCATGCTAGAATTCTTTATTATTTTGTGTAGTTTTCTTGCTTAATTTAGTTTCTTTCCATTAAACCTACTTTAATGGGTATGACTTGTATTTCTATAAGCGCCTCCTACCCATTTAATGTGGTGCGAATAATATAAATTTTAAAAATTGGGAGTTAATATTCTTAATACCTTCTTTTCATTTAATTTAATTTTATGTAACATTATTCATATTTTCTGATTTATTGTATGTAATATCACTCTTTCTTTGAGGAAGTCTTCATTTTTATTATTAATTGAAATAGTTTGTCATTGATTTTTTTTTTGAAATTACATTGAAATTAAAATTTCAATGAAGATTTAAATAAAACAAGTACCACGTAGTGGCTAGTACTTTCCGTTTTAATAGAGTATTAGATATAACAAGATAAATACATAAGATTTAAAAATAGAAATAGTCATTGAATTATAAGTGAAACTTACAAATTTATGCATTGTAGGTTAAAGTTATATGTAAATTGTAATTTGATTTTAATTTTGATTTTGAGAAATGAGATTGTATTAGAAATAATTACACGTGATATAATATTAAATTGCAATAAATAATATATTGTTATTCTAGATATTATATTATTTAAAAAAAAGTTATTTTATTATTAAATTTATCTTTTATAAATAAGCATTAGGATTCTTATATTATTGCATTATAATTATTATATTATTAATGTGTGTTAATTATCTACTAATAAATACATGATATACTAAATACAATTCAAAAATTAAGTTTGGATTATGGTTGAATTAAAATTATGTTTAAAGTTTGTGTTGAGTTAGGCTTATGTTAAATATGTTAAAGTTGATTTAGAGAATTCAAATAGACAAACATTAGGATTCTTATAATATTATATTTTAATTATTATATTATTAATATATTAATATTATTGTATAAATTTGTATATGTTTATTATTATGTTGTTATTAAATAATTTATTATTATATATATTAGTACTATATTATTAATTTATTGCATATGAGGATAACTAAAATTATATTATTAGTTTATGTTTTTTAATATTATGTATATATATGTTTATTTATTTATTTATTTTTTGATAGTCTAATACCGTAATAAAATACAAAATTTTCAAGCCAATTAAATTGGAGAAAATTAATTTCTATCATTTACAAACTCAAAAATCATGCATCTCAACTTTCTAAAATTTTTTATTTTTTTTTTGCAGTAGTATTAGGCTAATGGCAAGTATTAATAAAATATTCATTTGTTGTTAAGAGTAGCATTATCTACTTAGTTTTTTCATTATAATTATTTAATTTTTTTTTCTAAGTTTATTATTTCATTATTTAAAAACTACATTATCTTATAATAAGAAAAAATGCACAAAGAAAAGAATACCATAATAAATAAATAGAAACATAGAGCAATATATTCAAATAAATGAATAGGTAAAAACTTATATAGAAATATTTAATTTTCTTAAATTTTTAATTTCATTATTATAAAAAAACTACACTAACTTGTATTGAGATAAATAAATATTGACAAAGATTGATTTTTTAAATTAATATAAAAATATTAAATAAATTAAAATGCTATTTTATAAATAAGGTATTTAACGAACTATAATAAATTCAAATATTGAAGTGAAGTGGTAAAATGCATTGTATTTGTTAACAAGTGGCACGTAGTGGCAAGTACTTGTGGTGTGTAGATGTACTTGTCATATAGTAATTGAAATTTTTGAGATTATTAATTCATATTTTTAAAATTATATATATTTTTATTATATATATATATATATATATGTGTGTGTGTGTGTGTATTTGGTTATGGTCCAATTTGATTTAGTATTAGATCTAGTGTTCAATTTTATTTATAGTTATAGTTCAATTTGGTTTATTGTTAAATTTGGATTTGGGATTTTTGGGGGTTAGGGTTAAATTTGGTTATGGGTTGGGATTAAGATTTAGTTTGGTTTTGTGTAAGGTTTGGGTAACTTGACTTAGGTTTAAATTAATTTTTAAGTTATGTGTTCAATTTCATTTGTAGTTACAGTTCAATTTGGTTTAGTGTTATGGTTAGGATTTCATATAATAATGATTACAATTGAATTAGTTTAACATTTGGTTTAGTGTTTAATTATATTTAGTTTTGGCATTAATATTTAGTTTGGTTTTGTGTAATGTTTGGGTAACTTGACTTAGTTTTAAATTAATTTTTAAGTTATCATTTAATCTTAACTATAATATCATTCAATTAGTTTTATAGTAAAGAAAACTAAAACGTATTAAATATTATTTTAATGACCTAAAAATTTGCTTAAAAAAACTAATGTAGAAAGTGGATCTCAAAATTAGTAATAAGATGCAAATTATAAACATCTAAGAAAAAAAATCATTTGTTATAATTGATGAAAAAACAATTGAATAATAACGAGTTAATGAAAATTAGGTGCAACCAATTGCAATAGTACTAGTGACAAGTACTAATAAGGAATATAGATTTTTTTTATATTAGAAATCGAGAGACTGAAAAAGGTTTTATACAAATGAGTTCAGGGGAGGCAAGGCCTCAACCGTTAAGCAAAGAAAACAAAAAGATTTAAATGAGTAGCATATATAGTGCACTACAAAAACTCATATATATAGCATATATAGAGCACTGGTGAGTAAATATAGTTGTGTTTGCGGTCATAAGGCACTAGTGCAGGATTTCATCCTGATCCTCTAGCCATGTGGTCCAGCCCTGTGGTCCTACCATCCAGACCACCTTCTTCTTTTCCATGATCTTTATGCGCATGTCTATCTTGTTGAAGGGGGGAACTTTGGTGTCTTGAAGCTCTTGAATTAGTGTCTTTATTGCACTCTCAAAGGCGGTTTGGTTCTCTGTGATCCTGGCCCATTCATACCCATCTTGCATTTTGTAGATAAACATGGTGGCTTGGCCTTCTTTGAGGAACTGTAGGAGCTTGTTTTGTTCAATGTTCATCAGGAAGCAAACTTGTACAACAATCTTGTAAGGTGTGAGTTTTTTAAAAAAGCCAGTAAGTTCCCTAGCATTACCTTGGAACTTCTCCTCATTTCTGAATTTCCAAACAAACCAAAGGATAAAAGAAGACATAATTTGCCAAATTAAGTTAGCATCCTTTTTAAGTTTATGGACGAAACCAGTAACAATATCATAAGTAAAAACATGTTCAGTAATAGATATTCCAGACATTAACCAGATCTCCCTAGCGAAAGGGCAGTCAAGGAAGATATGCTGAGCGAACTCAGGCTTAATGCAAACAAAGCAAAGATCATATGCAACCACATTATTCTTAATAGGCAATTTGTCTAGTAAGAGCTGCCATCTGAAACACTTAATCTTAGGGGGGATGGGAGATTTCCAAAGCTTCTTAAAGATTTTATGCTAGGCGGTGGGGCTGTGGTCAACATTCCACAAGGTATTAATATGATCGATCACTGAGGTGTCCTGGTTAAGCAAGCTGTAGATAACCTTGGCTTTAATTTTTGGGAGGGGGGAGCCATCCTGCCATAGGAATGCGAGGTACCTATGGGCATCGACATGAGTGTTTCTAGGAAGGTTGAGGGACTTACATGCATTCCTAATCATATTGTAGGTTCTCTTATGCGAAGCAGGGAGATCATATTTAGTACTAAGGTCATCCCAGGTGATGAGGTTGTCATTTTCTAGGATATCCATAAGATACTTGACCCCCTTATTATGCCAGAATCTAGCAGAGTAGCCTTGGCTTAAGGCTAGAGGCTTAGAGTTATGGTAGAGGTTCCACCATATCGACCTTTCACCATGGAGAGTTGTAGCGTCCTAAAATTGCGACACTTGCAATTTTGACTGCATTTCGGTCTTCACGATGGCGATGCAACAGAGAACCTGAATGGAGACCCCGAAACTTGTCCACGACACCAAAAACTGCATTTTCAAGCACCCTGGCCTGAACCTCCTTTGCACCCTGCTGTCTCGGGAGGTGGGACCAGAGCGCCCAGCGCCCTGGTTCCCCAGGACCATGGTGCCCAGCGCCCTGGTCCCTGGCCCTATTTTGGGCCTAGTCTCCTATGGGACTTCGAGTCTTTTTGTTTGCAAATTGGAAATTATCTTTCCTGGTCGGCCTAAGGTCGGAAAAATCAGTCTATCAGCCCTAATTGACAAGTATATAAACTACATTTTCCTCTCTCATTTAGAAAGAGGGAAAATAGATGGAAAAGGCATGAAAACGATATTCAAACATTCAAGCATTCAAGCATTCAAGCATTCCTTCAAGCAATTGATCATTCTAAGTCTCCATTCAAGGCTAAGTGTTGCATTCAAGACAAGGATTCAACCATTGAAGAGGAGATCACTTACTACATACTACTACAACATACAACATACAACAACATCTATACCTTCGCACATAAGGATACAAACATCCTTACAACAAGGTATTAGTACTTGTTTTACATTACAGACATTTACATTCACAGCATTTCTCATTTCTTGGTTAATTCCAAAACCGGGGTTTGACCTAAAGGCAAACCCCTAATCCTTAACCCCCCAATCGTCTTCACTTTTCTGTGTGTAGGTTGCAGGTACGCGGCTGAAATTGAAGATCTGGAATCCTTGTGCAGAGACGAACAGATCCCCCTTCATTTCGCGGATTTTTTGGAGGACTGTGTGCACGCCGGGCGCCATCGTCCCGTCAACTTTTGCTCAAATTTGTAGGACAGCACCGTATCTAGCATTTAGCATCCAATCTTGCCTTGTGTGGGATTGGATCTTGTGGGTTTCAACCCCTCTTTTGAATGTAAAGTCTCCCAAGTGAAAACCATCAACCCTAGTAACCTCCCTTCTCTCTCCTCGGAGTTAGAAGAGGGGAGAGCAACTAGGGTTCGACCGATTTTCCGCTTTACATTTTGGTGAACCCGACGTGAACATCCTTTCTGATTATTCATGGTTAGATTTGAAAATTTGATTCCTTGATTACATTTCCATGTTTGATCTTTTGCAAATTTTAGAGGTTAATTGCATAAAAACCCTAAATTTTCTTTTTGAAAATTAAACTTGTGAAATATTTAATTGTTAATGCTTGTTTCAGATCTGCCCTTCTATTACAAATTATCAATTCATATTTGTGCTTTAATTTTGAAAATTAAGTGGTTAAGTGTCAAAACCCTAATTTTTGAAACCCTCTTGATTCAACCTTTGTCCGACAATTTCACCGATCAAAACATCTCCAAATCAGCTGTAACTTTGGATTCCGCAATAAAATCACAATATCTTTCATCCCTGAAAATTTGGAAAAAAGTTGCGAGGACCGTGTGCACTCCGAGCGCCATCGTCCCCGACATTTTTTCCGAAATTTCGGGAGCTAGATCTTACTGTATTTTCCTGCTAAAATCCAGAATTTTGGCTGATTTTATCAATTATAACACTTTCAAAATTACAGTCAAAGTTGGTCTTGTGATTGCTTGGTTTAAGGCTTCTAAACATTCAAAAATCATTGAAATTGAAATTTTGTGTCAAAATTGTGTTCTTACTGTCGTAAATCTGAAAAGTGTGTTTGCATTCATTAAAAATTTCAGTGCTTTATTCAAATTCTTGCAATTTGTGACTTTTGAAATTAAGTGCTTAATTACAACAACTTTAATTTCCGCTTTCAAAATTGAATTTTGCGTGAAATTGAGTCAACTTTTAAATTTCAAAATTTGCATTGCTTTTGATATTCCCTCTAAAATCATAAAATTTAAAATTTCAGTTTCCCTCTCTTTTTCAAAATTCAAATTTTACATTTTCCAACAATCTTGGTAGGGTTCAATTTCGAGATTGCAACTTTAATTTGGCCTATTTACAGATCGTATAATCACTCAATTTTTTTCAAATTAGCTCTAAAATCATCATAACTTTCATCCCAGCAAATTTCGAAAAAAGTTGCCGGGACCATGTGCAGTCCGAGCGCCACGGTCCCTGACATTTTTTCTGAAATTTTGGGAGATTGTCCTGATTGTATTTAACAGCTTAAATCCAGAAGATTGGCTGATTTTACTGAAAATTGCTACCTCTAAAAATCAAAATTTTCTCTTTCTCTCTAGTGCATGAGTTTTACAACAATAAGCCCTACTTACACTATTCCCGTTAGACGAAGTCGTAGAATTAAGTCTTTCCGAGGTTTAATTACTGAGGAGATGGAACCTAATTTTAATAGCCTTTTTAACGAGGACATGGGTAATTCCTCTAATCCTCCCAATGATGAAGAAGCTTTCCATGAGGTTTCTGAAGAACAACTTTCAAAATTGAATAACCAATTTGACGATTTTCGACAATGGATGTCTCAAGAATACCCCGATAGTCAAGCTCTTCCTTTAATTGAGGGTCTAAAACATATGCTTCAAAGTGACAAGAATGGAATTGATATTTTGCGTGGTATTGCACACATTGTGGATTCGAATGTGATGCCTATGAAGAGTTGTGCTGAAAATTTGGGTTATACACAACCTCCTACTCAAGTCAATCATTCTTTTCCTTTGACAACTCCTATTGCTAGCATACCTACTTTTACATCAAACATAATGGCTACTTCTATAGAAGACATTCCTCCTGTGATCATCAGTCATGGGGGCAATCCTTCTTCTTCAATTAACCCTTTTCCTTCATTCAATCTGACTTCTTCATTCACTCCTTCAATGAGTGTCCCTATTATATCTCCACAAATGAACATGACGCAAGGGGGCAATTCATTTAACCATTCCATTCCTCCTTGTAGTGTTCCTCCTGTCCAATCATCTCCTATGACTAATTATCATAGAGTCCCACCACCTTACTCTTTACCCTCTTTCAATAACATAACACCTCCATCTCAATCTAACACATCTAATATGAATTCTTCGACTGAAGCGACCATTAACAATCTTGCACAAACTGTCTCTTCTTTACAGTAGCAAATTGCCTCTATGAATCAATCTAAGTTTAGTGTGCCCACATTTGATGTTGCGAGCCCACTTTCTCTTGACATTGTTCGAGCTATCCCTCCTAAACATGTTGAAATCCCGCATTTGGAACTTTATAATGGTAAAGGAGATCCTCTAACACATGTTAAGACTTTTCAAATAATATGTACTGATTTTGCTTATGACCAAAGGTTGCTTGCAAAACTGTTTACTAGAACATTAAGAGACAAAGCCCTACAATGGTATTGCTCGTTGCCTTCTTATTCTATTACTTCTTTCGAACAACTTGCAAATGCTTTCATTCAACAATTTCAAAACAATATAAGTCCTAAAGTTACTTTGATTGATTTAATGCATTGTAAACAAGGTGTTAAAGAAAAAGTGATTGATTTCATTGGTAGATATAAGCATTTGTATGCTCAAATTTCTTTTCCAGTGCCTGACAATGATATTCAAAGAATCTTTATTTCTAATTTACAAAAAGATATTCGAGACAAACTCCTGTTTTCTGAGTTTACTTCTTTCCAACAGTTGTGTGCAACTCTTCACTTATCAACTGACTGTGAGTCAAATGGAACAATCACATCCTATGGCTCCGAGTGATAAGGGTGATAGCAGTCAACAACCACTTGGAAAGTTTAAACCGAATAGAGATTCCATCAAATTCAATGAAAACATCATCAACAACAATGTGAATGCAGCATCAGGTGTGCCTCCTATTTCTAAATTTTTCAAGAAAGAAAGAAAGTATACTCCTTTGAATGAATCATTGCATAGTATTATGAATAAGTTATTGGAACAAAATGTGCTTACTCTTCCTCCTATAAGGCAAATTGATCCTGCAAAGATTACTTCACCTTATTTTGATAACAAATCTTTTTGTCAATTTCATCGTCAGCCTGGGCATGATACTGAAAAATGTTTTTCTTTAAAGGGTAAAATTCAAGATTTGATTGATAATAATACTATCTCTATTTCTGGAGTGAATGATAAAGGCAACACATCTGTAGCTCCTCCTAACCAAAATCTTCAGATTTTTACTGATCCATTACCTTCTCATACCTCTAATGCGATTGAGGCTAATGATTCCTGTCTCTCATCTGATGGTCTTGTGTCTATGACTCCGAATGTGATTAACTTTGTAGAGCAGCAAGAGAACCCTAAAGAACCTTCCATCACATTTGATTCTAGTGAAACTATCAGGGCACCTGATGGTCCTTTATACATAGTTGCAAAAGTCAAGAATACACCTTGTCGTGGAGTGCTTATTGATCCTTCGTGCATGGTTAATGTTATTACTGAAGAATTCCTTTTTACTTTGCAATTGAATCAAGTGATTTATGACAAAACAGATGTGATTGTGAAATTATTTGATGCATTTTCTTCTCCTACAATTGGTTCTATTACATTGCCTATTGAGGTCCATAACAAATCCCTTGATGTGAACTTTGCTATTATTCCTTCGTCTGAACAATTTCGTGTGAAGCTTGGCTATCCTTGGCTATCTTCCATGAAAGCTATTGCTTCTCCTATTCACAAATGTTTGAAATTTCCCCATAATGGTGAAGTTGTTACTATCAATCATAGTCTCTTTAAACCAGCTGAAAGAACTTTTAGCGTTCCTATTGATTATTTTTGGCCTAAACAATTCCAATCCCTTCCTCCGCGAAGTGATCATCTTTTCAAATCTTATCAAAAATGGAAAACAGATATGATCCTATCTTTAAGTGAACCTAGAACACCCAAACTTGATATTCCTATCGTTCTTGAGAAGGAAGTTCTTCCTTTGAAAGATAAAACTAATGTCTTTCCTCAAGAAGATTCCCAACCCATCCCTATGGATGTGACTATGTCTATGCCTAATAAACTTCCTAAAAATAGACCTATACCTCCTCGTCATGATGGACTTGGTCTTCTTCCTAAACCAAATATTCCTCCTTTATATGGAGCAGTTCCTCCTCCTTCTTTTTATAGAGAGAAGAGACCTTCTTCTTCTCCTATTATCCAGCCTAAGAGACCACAACCTAAACACCCAAGTGATAAGGATGAGAACATTCCTCCTCCTCAATCTTCTCCACTTCCTACTAAGACTAGACGAAATCGTTCTGCATGCGAACATCGACGAAAGCGTCGTCTTAGGGCTCAAGCAGCCGCTTCTCAAACTTTGCAATCTCCAAAAACACCTTCAACAAGCATTATTCCATTTTCTCCAAAATCTCCTAAACATAAGATGCATGATGGTCTTGATCCTGTGCGAATTAAAGACCCTATTTTTATAAATCTTGATGATGCTATAGATGAAAATGTTATTCATGATGAACATGTTACTCCTCTTGCTTCCGATAGTGAATATGAACTTGTTGATATTGATAACCATTTATCTAATGAATTTTCTAAAGCACTTATCCTAGCTCCTAGACAAGAACAACGTGGCTTGGAACATGAACATAGCCCTTGTTTGGATCTTGTGATAGCTCCATCTACTGTGTTGGATGTTCCTCCTCTAGCGTGTTCCCTACCTTCCCGAAACATTGATCAGCAAGATCGGGGGGTAGATGACGTGCTAGACTAGTTGCATTAGCATAGTAGATTCTCTCCTCCTCTCTTTTGTTACTTCTTCTATGTGTTATTCTCATTCTTCTATTTGTTGTCCTTGGTGTTGTCTACTTGAGGATGATGCAAAACATTGAGATCTCTTTCGGTCTCTCTCATGTTGACTCAAAAGACACATGTGTTCCCTTCTTCTAGGTGACCTTCCTTGATTGGGGAATGAAGAACAATTATGCATACATACATATGATATATATACATGAACTATCATACAGCATACTGACCCCGAGGAAAGCGAAGTCACCTCGTGCTTTGTGTTTTGTGTCTATTATCCTTGGGTTTATCTCACACTTGGGGGCTAAATCCTTGTGATAACGTGCTCCTTTCCTTCCTCATTTCTTATGTGTATCACTACGTTAAAACAATCACCCTTGTTAAGGCATGTGCGATCGCTTTAACGTAGGGGGGCATACACCCCGTCTATCCCTTGAAAATTTCTGGGCGAACTTAGCTTTGCCTTGAAAATTTTCGGTATTTCTCTTGCATGACTCATAGTGAGGGAACCTTACTACTGACAGTCATGGTTCTCCCTTGTGATCTTCCCTTTTACTTTGTCAATCGAAGTCGTAAGATCCTTAGTCCACTGGGGGCTTGGTGTATCTTGCCTCCTTGATGTGGTGAAAGTCTTTCAATATTGTTTCCTTGTACTTTACCGGAAGTATGAGCATACATACTCCCACTAAAGTGGGGGCTAAATGTAGCATCCTAAAATTGCGACACTTGCAATTTCGACTGCATTTCGGTCTTCACGATGGCGACGCAACACGGAACCTGAATGGAGACCCCGAAACTTGTCCACGACACCAAAAACTGCATTTTCAAGCACCCTGGCCTGAACCTCCTTTGCACCCTGCTGTCACGGGAGGTGGGACCAGAGCGCCCAGCGCCCTGGTCCTTCAGGACCAGGGTGCCCAGCGCCCTGGTCCCTGGCCCTATTTTGGGCCCGGTCTCCTATGGGACTTCGGGTCTTTTTGTTTGCAAATTGGAAATTATCTTTCCTGGTCGGCCTAAGGTCGGAAAAATCAGTCTATCAGCCCTAATTGACAAGTATATAAACTACATTTTCCTCTCTCATTTAGAAAGAGGGAAAATAGATGGAAAAGGCGTGAAAATGATATTCAAACATTCAAGCATTCAAGCATTCAAGCATTCCTTCAAGCAATTGATCATTCTAAGTCTCCATTCAAGGCTAAGTGTTGCATTCAAGACAAGGATTCAACCATTGAAGAGGAGATCACTTACTACATACTACTACAACATACAACATACAACAACATCTATACCTTCGCACATAAGGATACAAACATCCTTACAACAAGGTATTAGTACTTGTTTTACATTACAAACATTTACATTCATAGCATTTCTCATTTCTTGGTTAATTCCAAAACCGGGGTTTGACCTAAAGGCAAACCCCTAATCCTTAACCCCCCAATCGTCTTTGCTTTTCTATGTGTAGGTTGCAGGTACGCAGCTGAAATTGAAGATCTGGAATCCTTGTGCACAGACGAACAGATCCCCCTTCGTTTCACGGATTTTTCGGAGGACCGTGTGCACGCCGAGCGCCATCGTCCCGTCAACTTTTGCTCAAATTTGCAGGACAGCGCCGTATCGACATTTTACTGCTAATTCCAGGTCCGCAGCTTCATCCTATATCCCTATCTCAGTTTATAAGCAAACCTTTCTCACTTTCTATGCATTCCTAGCTTAATTCTTCTATGCACATTTCTTTACAAAAGAGGGTAGCCTTGCTGTCTTAACCCTTGAAACGCATTTAGCATCCAATCTTGCCTTGTGTGGGATTGGATCTTGTGGGTTTCAACCCCTCTTTTGAATGTAAAGTCTCCCAAGTGAAAACCATCAACCCTAGTAACCTCCCTTCTCTCTCCTCGGAGTTAGAAGAGGGGAGAGCAACTAGGGTTCGACCGATTTTCCGCTTTACAAGAGTGTTATCACAGTCAAAGATAGAATTACCAATAAGTATACGCACATGCTCCCATGATTTCCAGAAGGACTTAAAGGACCACGTGCCTTGGACAAACACAGAGAAACTACCAACAACTAGATCACTGAAAGGGAGGGCTTTCCATGATTTGGTAGCCGTGGGGAAACCATTTTGAATGTTGTTTCTGACAAGAATCTTCCAAGGTTCTGGCCCTTCTAGTGCATGGAATATCCACTTGGTAGCGAGGGAGATTCCTTGCATCTTGAGATCCTTAAGGCCCAAGCCTCCAAGTTTTTTGTCTAAGTGGCACCAGGCCCATTTCACCACATGGGCCTTTCTTTTTCCTTTACCATCAGACCAAAGGAAGCATCTAATGGCCTTTTGGATTTCAAAAATATGGTAGTTGTTAAACATCCAAACTGAAGAGTAGTAGATACTGTACGAGGAGAGGATTTTTTGACATACTTGAACCCTACTGACTAGGGAGAGGATCCTATTATTCCATTTGTTAAGTTTTCTATCTATTTTCCCTTTAACCCAGGGCCACATGTCTCAAAGAGAGGGAGATATAGAGAAAGGGACACTGAGATACCTAACTATTATAGTGGGTCCTCCCCATGCATATCCGAATTGCTGAAGCCACTCTGGTGGTTCATCTTTCCATCCAAGTAGGATAGATTTGGAACTGGAGATTTGGGCTCCAGAGGCTTTACCAAAGGTGTCAAGTTTTAGATTGATGGAATCGATGTTATGCCTAGAGAGCTCTAGGAAAAGAGAGGTATCATCAGCAAACTGGATATTGAGCAATTCAGAGTCATCTGACAGCTTAATACCAAGGACTTTAGGAGATAGAGTGTCATCTCTAAGAAGATAGAATAGGGCATCTGAGGCAATAACAAATAGGGCAGGGGCAAGAGGGCAGCCCTTCCTAATGGATCTAGATAGAGGAATAGGTTGGGACAAAGTTCCATTAACTTCAATCAGGGCAGAAGCATCTTTGAGGAGAATTCAGACATAGTTGTAGAATTTGTTAGGGAAGCCAAAAGCTTGGAGCATCATGAGGATGAAGTCCCACTCGACCCTGTCATAGGCTTTTTCAAAGTCAACAAGGAACATGGCAGAATCTTGGGTAGAGGGTTTGGCCCATTCCATGGATTCCCAACTAGTGACAAGGTTCTCCAACATATATCTACCTTTAATGAAACCAGTTTGGGTAGAGCAAATGAATTTTAGAAGAATCTTTTCAAGGCGGGAAGCTAAGGCTTTGGCTAGAATTTTATAGGAGACATTAAGGAGGGTGATTGGTCTCTAGTTTTTAATGAGAGCTTTGTCCCCTTCTTTAGGGATTAGTTTAACAATACCTATATTTATGAATTCCCCCAGGGTGCCATTGTCAAGAGCTTCATTGTATATGTCATAGAGGTCATGTGTGACCCATTCAAGATTGTCTTTGTAGAATTCTGTAGGGAGTCCATCAGGGCCTGGGGCCTTATTATCCTTGAGAGCCTTAATGGCATCATCAATTTCTTGTATAGAGATCCTGGCTCTGAGGAGGAGACCATCATCCTCAAAGATTCTTTTAGGGATGATGGAACTACATTTATGTCGAGCCTCTTTCGAGGCTTCATTATCTTCTGAGGTAAAGAGAGTCCTATAGAACATTTTGAAGGCCTCTTTGATATCACTGAGATCTAGGAGTTCCTTACTGTCTACAGTTATTCTATCAATTTTTTCTCTATTCTGCTTCTACTTAAGGAGATTAAAGAAGATTTTGGAGCCTTTATCTCCAAATTGGAGCTAGTGATTACGGGCTCTAATGAAGGCTCCCCTGATTTTGACTTGTTGGTGTTTTCTGAGGATATATCTGGCTTTAGAGACAAGCTTAGCCAAGGTAGGGGAAGAGGGATGAGTTTGGATATCTTGTTCTAATCAGTGGAGGCGATGGGTGAGAGTTTTTTCTAAGGCTCTAGAATTCTTGGCTTTCTTTTGGCCAATAGTTTGGAGAATTTTCTGCCAGGAGGAGACATTCCTTGTCCATATAAGGGTGCAGGACTGGTGAAGCTAGGGCTGCAAGTTGAAGAGCCTGACCACCTTAATGACACCTAGGACATCTCTGTCTTTTAGCAGGGAGGTGTTGAGAATAAATTTCTTGCTATAGGAGCTACTACTAGAGATGGTTTTTCTAGTGTTTATGACTGCTAGGATAAGAAAATGGTCAGAAAGGGTAACAGGAAGGACAACAACTGCATTCCCCAAGTGGTTAGGGGAGAAGGAGAAGAAGTTATTATTAACATAAAACCTGTCAAGTCTAGAATAGATGTGATTGGGGCCTTGCTGAAAGTTGCACTAGGTGTACCATAGGTCAGAGGTAGCAGTTTTAGTGCCCTCAAGGGGGTCAAATAACTGTAGTTTTTGTTTGAATTTGTCCCAATGAGGTTTTTATGAATTCTTCCATTCAAAAGGAAGTCCCCTAGCCTTGTCATCTTGATTCTCAGTCATATTGAAGTCTCCAGCCACAATCCAGGGGATACTTGGGAGGGATTCTAGCCAATTCCAAAGGGACACTCTTTCCTTGTAGTCATTAGGTGCATATATGGAGCATACTCCAAAGCAGGAGCCCCTAATACCTAGGGTAGCCTAGGCTGCTCTATTACATGGGGAGATTCCTTTATCCCTAATGTTACTTTCCCACTTAGGGGCAATAAGAAGGCCAACTCCCCCCTTTCCTTTTGGGTGCTTGGTGCAAATTTTGATTGCGTCTCTCCAAATAAAGTCAAGTGAACTATCAAAATGGAACCTGACGGATTTAAGTTCTTGCACCATCAAAAAATCTAAGTTCTTGTGATAACTCAGAAAGCTTTTGATGACAAACTTCCTATCCGGTGACTCAAGGCCTCTAATATTCCAAGAGATGTATTTCATTAGAGAAGAGGATTAAGAGGGTTAACTAGGGAGACCGCATGGATCTCCAGATTTCTTCTTATTGTTGGAGCCCATAGGCCTACCTTTCTTCTTAGCCAAAGAGGATCCTTTCATAAGGTCGTCCTCATCTTCACTAACTTCAGATGGTTCAGTCCTAGTAACTGCATTTCCTCCTATGTCGGACCCAGACATCTGGGAGTCTGGAAAGTCAAGGAGCATCGTGCTAGACCTGATTTCATCTAGACCCTTATTGGCATAGATTACTTCAATAACATGATTGTCCTCTATCTCTTTGAGCATATATGTTGTCGAGGGGTTGGTGATGTTGACCTCAGGGGTAAGACCTACAAGTGATGAGGAGTTTGAGTTCTTGGGAGTTCTAGACCTGAGCATCAAACTTGCAGGGTTATCACTAGTGCTAGCATCATCAACACCTTGACTAGGGTTCTCAAGTTTTTTAACCATTTTTTTAACTACAGAGTTAGTCGAGGTTTGAGAGGTAGAGGGTGAGCTATTATTTGCAGGGAGGGGGGGGTCGCAATTGCCTTTCAATTGGTTGATAGTTGGGATATTAGGTTGGATTCGATTTGGGGCATTCAAGTTGTTAATTTTCCTCATTCTCTTTCTAGAGGTGACCAACTAAAAATCAGAGGGCAATTCTGCAGGACCATTTGGGGGGTCTAAGGCAAGGCCAAGGGGTTTAGAGACAAGGGGTGCGTGATCAATATGCATAGGAATTAATTCTACCGGATTGGTCACAGGTACACCAGTTTCTTCATTGATAGAGAGTGGGGTGGACGAATCTTGATTAATATTGTTTTTAGGGTTTGAGGATGCATTAGTTAAGTTAATGTTGAGTTTTTGTTTTTTGTGATTAATGATTGGGCAATTTTTCCAAAGATGCCCTTCTTTCTTGTAGAGAAAGAAGGCATTTAAGCCTCTAAGCATTTCAGTGGGGCACACAAAGTTTTCTCCATTGATGTTTAGGGTTAGAGATAGTGGGATATCAATCCCTGGCTTGATTGATACAAGCATTCTGACATCCAGGTTAGGTACCAAGCAGGTCATTTCATCAATACGGATCATTTTTCCAAAGGGCTCCATTAATTGGGGAAGAAACCACCAAATAAAGGGAGGGACATCCTTAAGGATGACCTAATTGGGGGAGGATAGTGCGAGAACCTCTTCACCAACTGCCTCCGGAGACCATGCTAGGGCACGGAAGGAAGTATTCCCAACTGTCCAGTATTGGCATTTTAGTGCCTCACTTTGAGCCTCATGAGTGTTAAAGAAGATAAGGTAGAGACCCTTTTGTATTTGTCTACAAAATGATATCTTAAGCCCTACTTTCAAATTCTAGAGATTATGAAACCAATCATCTAAGAATTTCCTAGATGGACATTTCTCAATATCAACACACGCAAAGAAAATGGCCGTATTACTTAACCTAGCCTTTTCCGAAGTAATTTTATTTATCATTTCATTATTTGGTGAGATGTAGAAGGAGTCTGAAGTAGTGCTAGGGCTCTTACCTTCCTCACTGGGTCATTCGTTGCCAAAAGCCTTAAAAAATCCCGTGCTAGGGTTGATTCCATTTGCAGGTGGGACGATGGTTTCGGTGAAAGATTTTTTCAGAGGAGCTTTATTTTGAGCTGCGGATTTAGGGCCATTAATGGCACCGCCATCTGATTCTGGCTCCATAGGGAACCAAGGTTAGGTCGCACAGGCGACAAGGTAGGTGAGGGCATTTAGAATTAAATGAAGCCCAATGCAATAAATTTGCAAAGTCAAAGAAAATCGAAGAACAGAGCAACAAAGAAAGGAATCCAAATTGGGTGGAGGAGATTTAACCCCTCCATAGAGATGTCGAGGTCTCCACGTCACTTAGGTTGCCTTGAACAGCCTACTTACAGCCAGATTGAGAGTTTGCAAACCCCGAGATTTGAAATTCGTAGTCCCATTTTTTCCATTGAAAATCGCCCAGAATATAGTTTTTGACAAGTACTAATAAGGAATATAGATTTTTATTATTTGGTAAATTTTGTAATTGTATTAATATTTGTTGAATGTGGACTCACAAAATATATTATGAATAGATGTATTTTGTCTTAATTTAAATCTATTTAATATTTCATTGTATTTGTATTCATTGTTTGAATGTAATTTCAAATGTTCATAGAATAATATATTGTGAATATAATATTTATAAAGGAAAAAAAACTTTTCAAGGATATTTATTATACTTTGATGAGAGTAAGATATATTTATAAAAAAAAAAATTTAACATAAATATGAGATAAATGAGTATAATAAAAAATGAAATAGGCAAAATAGTTAATTTAAAATTTTCATGAATTGATAAATTGAAATGTTATTTTAGGCATAAGATACTTCAGTTTTAGAATTATAATCAACTCACATAATAAAAAACTATAAAAGATGGGTCAAATAATAATAATAATATAAGATATTATAATAAAAATGTAATATTAATTAAAACATAATAACATCACAAAGGTAATATAATAATATTATTCAATTATTGTACTCATCATCATCAATAACAACTTTAAAATCACAACTATTGATGCAATGTTATACAAAAACATAGATATTGAATCAACAAGTATGAAATTATTAAATCAACAACTTCTCTCACAAGAATTAAAATATCCTCAATTACTAATTCCTTTCCCTATATAAAAATAAATAATATCAATGCAGAAAATGTCCTCAACTAGTAGTTCATTTCCCTAAAAAGAATAATATCAATGGACCGCTGAACGAGCATGTGAGAGGAACTTTAAACAAATCTTACTCTATACACTCTATCTGGAATAGCCGGTATACGGAAAACATCGGTATGAATGAGACGGGAAGTTGGACCTGCCCATCTGGACCCGAGTCTGATTAGTTAATGCTTCACTTTAATCCAGCGTTGACAAACTGGTGGGAAAGGCAATAGCTCACCAGAAAGTGACTTTATTTATTTGTTTTTCTGGATTGCGTGCGGGTCATTTTCGTTATCTACATAAGGGATCGATGCTATGGTTATGTACTACAAATCTGAAGCTACTCTGTTGCCCAGTCTGGAACATGGAGTGGGTATTTTGGGGTTTAGCGGCTGTTTGTGCTGGTTTAGTTTTGTTTTGGCTCAAGATTGCAAAAGCAATATGGTGGAAGCCTCTGCAAGTGAAAAGGGCATTTGAAGCCCAAGGAATCAAGGGTCCTCCATACAGGCTATTCTATGGAAATTCAGCAGATATATCAACAATGATGGATGAGCAGAGAGGCAAACCCATGCCACTCTCACATGACATACTCCCTCGAGTTCTTCCCCATTATCATCAGTGGACCAAAACCTATGGTACACTTGTATTCTGCATTTTTTTAAGCATCTGGTATTTCATTAAGAATATTACTGGAATTCCTGCTTAGCACCATTGATTAATAAAATAAACTTGTTACATGTGATGTGTAGGTCAGGATTTTATTTTCTGGTTTGGGCCTCATGCCAGGTTGGTTGTTCCCCACCCTGAGCTTATTAAGGAGATATTGTCGACTAAATCTGGCAACTATCCTAGGTTTGCCGATGATCCGCTTTCAAAACAACTGGTTGGACAGGGACTTACAGGGTTGACAGGTGAGAAATGGACACGGCACAGGAAAATCATAAATCCTGCTTTTCATATGGATCTCTTGAAGGTAAGGCACTGAATATCTGTAATTATGTCCTAAATCAGGACAAAAATGATCTAATTTAGAGAGAAATCTACCAAGTTCCTAGTGATACATAAACATCTGTGTACTTTGCCCATCAGTATTCAAATAATTTCATGATGACTAATTGTCGGGCAAAACGCTGTTTTCGTTTTTACAGGGGATGATTCCAACAATTTTGAAAAGTTGTGCGAGTATGTTGGAGGAGTGGAGTAAATTGATAACGTCAGGTTCTCCGGAAATTGATGTGCAAAAGGAGTTTCGTGATCTCACGTCCGATGTTATTGCACGCACAGCATTTGGTAGCAGTTTTGCAGAAGGAAAGCATATCTTTGATTTGCAGGGCAAACAGATGATTCTTGCATTTGAATCATTTCGCACTGTTTATATTCCAGGTTTCAGGTGACAGATTATGATACAAATGTCAATCTTAAATTCCAAAAGAACGCAATCAACATTTTGAACTCTATGTTTTGTTTTTATTATGTTTGTTGAGTTTTCATGGATAATCTAGAAGTCAAATCAAGAATTTTCTAGCAACAGAATTACTGGTCTTTATAGAACCAGCTCATATTTGTTCTGAATTTGGCTTAGTCACATTGTGTATAGATAGGTTAGTTTGCGATGTCAGAGTGCTCTACCATCTGAACAGCTGACCCTACAAGAGCAGCCTATCTTTATCCAAATCTGACTTATTACCAACAATATTTTTTCGAAAGCTATATCATCCCATCTCAAATGTTTTGGTACTTTATGAAGGTTTACTCATATTCTGAGGTATGCAGAATCTGTAACTTCTTTTGGTTTCTTACATTGGTATCAGGTTTCTACCTACTACAAAGAATAGGCAACGTTGGAATGTGGAGAAGGAAATAAGAAGATCTTTAAGACAAGTTATAGATGCCAGGGAAAAGACCGATGGAATGAAAAAAACAGGTAGCTATGGTGCCGATCTGCTTGGTTTTATGATGTCTCAGAGCAAGGACCAGATGGGAGTTAATGGGAGAAGTAATGGAGGCCTGAGTACAGAGGAAATCATTGATGAATGTAAGACTTTCTACTTTGCTGGTCATGAAACGACATCGCTACTGTTGACATGGAGTATAATATTGTTGGGCATACATCAAGATTGGCAAGAGAAAGGTCGCAGAGAGGCACTGCAAGTATGCGGAAAAAACAATTATCCAGATGCAGACAGCTTAAGTCGCCTCAAAATTGTAAGGACCTTCTATACACAGACCGAAATTCCATGTAAATAACATAAATTATTTGGAAACCAGTAAATAGATAGAGTAAGGGCCATTACTGAATTCAAAAATAATATTCTGGATTTCCCTCATAATTTATTGTATAAATGTTTTGTAGGTTGGAATGATTATAAATGAGGCCTTGAGACTTTATCCACCTGCAGTATTTCTATCGCGACATGCATCTGAGCAAACAAAACTTGGAAAGCTATCAATTCCTGCAGGCACCCAATTTATGCTTCCGATCCTTGCAATCCACCATGATCCTTCTTTGTGGGGAAGTGATGCCAAAGATTTCAACCCAGGGCGATTTAGTGAAGGAATTGCAAAGGCTGCAAAGCATCCAATGGCATTCATGCCCTTTGGAGCAGGTCCAACTATATGTGTGGGTCAGAATTTGGCCTTGTTAGAAGCAAAATTGGTGTTGGCCATGATTCTGCAAAAGTTTTCTTTTGTGACTTCACCATCTTATACTCATGCTCCTTCGCTTTTAATTACTCTGAAACCTGAATATGGAGCCCAGGTTATCTTTCGCATGGACTAATATCGGAGGACAGTCCTGCCTAGAAACTCCTCTACTATTGAAATTTTAACAATAGTTATAATAGTTTTAATTTATTCATTAAGTCTCAATAGTGCAGATGTCAAATGGTGTCTCATGTTGTAATAGCACTTGTTTCGTAGGTAACTTCCGAAAAGGAAAGTTATTGTATGAAATCCTATGGACCTTAATGGATTATAAATCCTACTGCTATGGGTTATAGTGAATTTGTCTTATATATTAATAAATTATAGTTTATTTTGATACTTAATAGTCTCTTGATAGAGAATGATTAATGCTTCATGAATATTGATTGAGAGTACAATGATGATTAAATTTAATTTAGGAAATAATAATCATTAATAATGATTTATAGGTTACTATAAATATTTTAGATTAATAGCTTTTTTAAATCATTTTAAAATTGTTATATGGATATAAATACTTTAATAGGTTTTGGATTGTGTAAGTCAAACATTTATGTGGACTAATCTAATCAATTTGTGAAATGCCTATGCAACACATCAAATGCACCATTGACCTTCTTTATTAACTAATAAAGACACTTTAATCTTATGCTAATCTAACTTTTTACCATGTTTATTAACTAACAAAAACGATTAATGGTGCATTTCATATGTTGTACAGAGGTTGCAATCAATTAGAAGGAGGGTTATGCAAGCACATCATTTTTTATTTTTTTTCTTTTAATTTATGTTGGTGATTGATGATAATGCATACGCAAGCTAACAAAAAGAATGGAAAGATCAAGTATCATTTAAGGATTACACTAGACAAATTGTGGTTCCATCTCAGTGGCACATGAAAGACCAAGAATACTGTGCTTTAAGCTAATGACGTGGGATGGTAAAGAACTCTTGTTTGCTTGAATGCACAGTACTAAGAGATTAGATAACCAAATGAAATGATGATCTTGCATGGTATGAATTTGGCCAAGGAATGAAACAAATTGAGATAAGAAAATAGTGGTTGATTAGTCCAAGGATTTAACATATTGCCCTGATTGGCTAATGAGATATGTAATAAAAATCTCAAATAAATTCTTAGAGTATTGTAAGCATTTCATAGATAAATTCTATTGAAATTGTAGCAAAAGTGTAGAAGTTGCAAAATACAAAGGAAGGGAATAATAAAAATGGAGGGAAAATATACATGCTTTGATAAAGTGTATATTTTTTATTGAGCTTGGTAATGTTAAATATGTTAAAATTATATTGGCACATGTAATCATGTGTGATTAATCTAGTATTCTAAGGCACTATGTGGCTCGAGAGAAGATAGTGAATTGTCATATATAATACTTGAGTGAATTGAGAAAACTCAAATGAATTGAATAAAGTAGATAAAATTAGATAAACTTAGTGAAATGAGATAACTCAAGTAAATTGAGTGAAGTGGGAGGGATTAGATATAGCAAGTGGAAAAATACATGGCAACTAAGTGAAACATAAAATATTAGCTCAATTGAGTGAGTAAGAAAAGATTAGATTTAATTATGTGGGGTTAAAGCAATGAGAAGCCTTGGACAATAGTCTATGTTGAGCAATATGTCTCTTTGTGTATGTAATATGTTATTCTAATTTTACATGGTTGTCACATGTGTGTTCGCATGTAAATAATTTAAGTCACCAAGTTTGGGTCGTGACCAATATGAGTGATGAGTGTTGATAAACATGCTGAAACTTCTATAATAAGATCAATAATACATCATGTATATTATGTCCCATTATTTTCCCCTATATTTTGCACTGTACCACTGCAGACCACTACACATGTCTTATTAGGTCATTAATGATATTTCCATATCTTATTGAACCTTTGAGTCAGTAGATCCTATATGCCATTATTGAAGCTTAGTCCAACTTAGTATGAGGTAGCTCTGAGCATCTATCACCTACATGACAATGGTGAAAGCTAGCTAAGCCCTATCATAAATTGGGTAGCTCTTAACATAAATCACCTCTATGCTACTACTAACAAACTACTAGTCCCTAAGATATGATAATTAACTCTTGGCATCTATCATTCTCATTATAGAATTTTCAACTATCTAGATCATGTTTGAGTCATTTCATGGTTATTTTCTACCATCCTTCCCTTCAATGCTACTGGTGAAAATTAAATAATTCATAAGCTATGATAAATAGTACCTAAAATTTGTTAAATGCATGAAATTAGTGATAGTTTCTAATTCATGTATGTATCAAAATTGGCTCTAATAAGTGGGTTCATCTTGATGGTATGATGAAAAAATAAGTATCCAGTCAACTACTGAGAGGGGTGGTGAATCAGTAGATAGAAAACTGATATAAACTTCACCAATCAAACCCTTAAAGTAAACTTAGAATAATAACTTTGTCAAGATAAAATCTCATAAGATAAACTGGTTGTCTGTTACAACAAATTAACAGTAAACAACTTCTTCATATCTCAATGCTTCCGGTTATCATGACTTATCAAAAATAGTTAAGTAGTTAAGTAAATCAACCATGAAAACAAAACCACAAAAACATTCACCACTTGACCCAAATATTTTTGACGTGGAAACCCAAATAGGTAAAAACCACGGTGAGATGACACTCAAAAGATAACTATCTTAACTCTTCTGAAGTTCATTTTGTTAAGAGCCTAGCATGTTAACGCTTTACAAAATGTCCTATTAAGAACTGATCCTGTTAGGAATCACCCGATTAAGGGATTGACTACAAATTCCTTGTTAGAAGCAATACCTTGTAAAGTAACCTCGGTAGTGGATTTGAAAATCCAATTTCATGGACCACCTGGTTAGAGGATTTGAATAACACCAAGCTTGTTAGAGCTTACCTGAATAGGGGATTTCAATTCTGTTGTAATTGTTAGAAAACAACAAGAGTTTTCTGATCTGTCTAAATAGCACTAAACTTGCTTGATCATATCCATTTCATGCTCCTATGTATCTTTAGTCAACTTGCAGATACATCATCCGGTTTGGCAACCACACACTCAACTGAACCGTTTCTATCTCTTTGCCAAATCTATAAAACTAAACAACTTCATCGACCTTATAAACAAATCAATCAGGTTGGTAACACAACGAAAACTTATTTCTCATCAATAGTACTAACAAATTGGTTGAAGTATCACTGTTGGATTACATAGCAATCTCTGCACATCAATCCATAAAACCTTGATCACTCCTTGATCACTGCTTCATTGAACTTGGTAACTCATCACGTGCTTTGCATTAGATGCAATACATCTGATCATTCCCTAGACAAAAACCATTACAACAACTCACCAAAATCTCTTGGAATTGTCTTCATACAACAATCATGCATGTCATCATCATTACTGCTCATCATTAGATCATAAACCAATATAACCAATTCACCAAACTTAATCGGTTAGGGTTTATCAAAAACAACAGGTAGGGTTTACCGGTTACATTAATAGATAAGGTTTACACTGGTTACCGGTTCACTCCACAAATTCTTCCTACCCGTTACACTAACAATATTACAACAATATCAACAATATCATTACTGGTTTATTGACATCAATGACAACATAACATATCATTAATGCAATCTTCATGCAAATGGCAACAATCTCCCCCTTTGGCATTGATGGCAATATAAATATAAACACAATTGATTGTTGCGTGATTGTGAATAGCAATCCCGGTTTACATTACCAAGCATTCACCATGCTATCTATGTCTACAGCTTGTTGCTAGTTCTCCTTCCCATGATCACATAATTCTTCTCTATCTTTCACAACAATGCCAAATTGAAAGTAAAACATGTAATGTCAAATTTCATTGTGCATCATCAACAATCTGCAACTTGATGCTCCCCCTATGGAATACATCCACTCCTACACCAATCCTTCTATAAAATTCTACAAGTAGCCGTGGGACTGATGTAATCTACATCATACTTAACTAACTTCATGAAGAGGGACAACCCCTAACTAACTTCTAAGATACTCAAAAGTAGTCTTAGGCAGAGGTTTAGTAAAAATATTTGCAAGTTCTTCCTTGGTAGAAACATGCTCCAAGATAACATCTTTACACTATACTTTTTCCCTCAAGAAATGATACTTCAATTCAATATGCTTGGTTCGTGCATGCAAAACAGGGTTCTTGGAAATATTTATGACACTTGTATTATCACATAAAATCTTTATAGGTTCTAAAATCTTCATCTTAAAACCTTCCAAAATGTACCTCATCCATATAGCCTATGTGCAGTTCATGTAAGTTGCAACATACTCAGCTTCAACAGTAGATTGTGAAGTACAACTCTGCTTCTTAGTACTCCATGAAACAAGTCTTCCTCTAAGAAAAAATGCTCCACCGGTTGTGCTTTTTTGGTCATCAACATTCCCTACCCAATCTGCATTTGTGTACACCTTCAAGTCAAAATATAGAGTAAGGGCCATTAGCTGGCTCAATTAAATTCAATTCAAAAGTAATATTTTGGATTTATCTCATTATTTATTGTATAAATGTTTTGTAGGTTGGAATGATTATAAATGAGGCCTTGAGACTTTATCCACCTACAGTATTTCTATTGCGACATGCATCTGAGCAAACAAAACTTGGAAAGCTATCAATTCCTGTAGGCACTCAATCTATGCTTCCGATCCTTGCAATCCACCATGATCCTTCTTTGTGGGGAACTGATGCCAAAGATTTCAACCCAGGGCGATTTAGTGAAGGAATTGCAAAGGCTACAAAGAATCCAATGGCATTCATGCCCTTTGGAGCAGGTCCAACTATATGTGTGGGTCAGAATTTGGCCTTGTTAGAAGAAAAATTGGTGTTGGCCATGATTCTGCACAAGTTTTCTTTTGTGACTTCACCATCTTATACTAATGCTCCTTCGCTCTTAATTACTCTGAAACTTGAATATGGAGCCCAAGTTATCTTTCGCATGGACTAATATCAGAGGACAGTACTACCTAGAAACTCCTCTACTATTGAAATTTTAACAGTAGTTATAATAGTTTTAATTTATTCATTAGGTCTCAATAGTGCAGATGTCAAATGGTGTCTCATGTTGTAATAGCACTTGTTTCGTAGGTAACTTCCAAAAAGGAAAGTTATTGTATGAAATCCTATGGACCTTAATGGATTATAAATCCTACTACTATGGGTTATAGTGAATTTGTCTTATATATTAATAAATTATAGTTTATTTTGATACTTAATTATTTCTTGATAGAGAATGATTAATGCTTCATGAATATTGATTGAGAGTACAATGATGATTAAATTTAATTTAGGAAATAATAATCATTAATAATGATTTATAGATTATTAAAATATTTTAGATCAGCAGTTTTTTTAAATCATTTTAAAATTGTTATATGGATATACATACTTTAATAGGTTTTAGATTGTGTAAGTCAAACATTTATATGGACTAATCTAATCAATTTGTGAAATGACTATGCAACACATCAAATGCACCATTGACCTTCTTTATTAACTAATAAACACGCTTTAATCTTACTCTAATCTAATTTTTGACAATGTTTATTAACTAACAAAAATGATCAATGGTGCATTTCATATGTTGTACAGATGCTGCAATCAATTAGAAGGAGGGTTATACAAGCACATCATTTTTTATTTTTTTCTTTTAATTTATGTTCGTGGTTGATGATAATGCATACGTAGGCTAACAAAAAATGAATGGAAAGATCAAGTATCATTTAAGGATGACACTAGACAAATTGTGGTTCCATCTAAGTGGCACATGATAGACTAAGAATAATCACACATTCACATAAAAGAAAGCTCATGATGATAATAAATCTAAAATTTCTTTTGAGATTTAAGTAGATTTTGGAATGTTAAATGCCACAAACATCAAAGTAAATAAGTTTTACAATGTTTATTTGTCTCTACTTTATCATGGATACGCACATAAGATAATTGTCATGTCTTCGAAATGTAATGGTGGGTAAAAAATGTGTGAATGAGAGATCAAGAGGAAAGCTACCCTTTCCCTTCAAGGAGAGATGAGAGTTTCACTATGGATTTCCCTTCAAACAATTTTCATGCATTACATTGGAAGAGGGGGGCCAAAATTTACTAGATTCAACCTCCAAAGAAGAAGATATAATTCTGAATGAAATGGGGCTCGTAAGGTAATCTACTCTTCTATTTGGAATGGAAAGGAATTGATTGAATTATCTATAGAGACTAAGTGCAAAAGTGACAAAGAACTGGAAATAACTCAAGATCGGAGTGTGGGATGAAGTTGTGCACCTGGATCTGGTAGTAATATATCAAGACAAAACCACCCTATAAGTTTGACGAAAACTTGCCTGGACCGTGGCGGGAATGTACATGGTCGTCTGAAAAATCCGTGAAACGAAAAGGGTTTTTCCGCCTCTGCAAATGGAGTCCAAAAATGAAAGAACAACTACGTACCTACAACCTACACACATAAAAGAGAGGAAAAGGGGTTGGGATTGGGGGTTTGCCTTCAAGTCAAACCCCAGTTTTGGAATTAACTGAAAGCCTATAATGTAAATCACCTCAAGGGAGGTTCTAGATAGAATGTAGGTAGATTTTATTGTATGAAGTTGAATGTTGGAATGAATCTCCTCTCTAATGGTTGAATCATTAACTTGAATGTAACACCTAGCCTTCAAGGGAGAGGTGAGATGCTCAATGCTTGAATGCTATTGAATTCTTGAATGCGTGATCTCATGTATATGTCTTATCCAACTTCTCACTTATGCAAATGGAAAGGGAAATTACAACATATATACTCATTAATTAGGGTTAATTAACTGATTTTCGTCAAAGGCCTGCATCGGGGAAGTTTCCCTGCTCACCGCACAACATTCAATGCAGACTTAGGAAGTGTCCTACCCCAAAATAGGGTAGGGAAAGGGGTGCGATGCCCCTTTCCTGGGAGTACAGGGGCACCACGCCCCTATCCTTTCCTTTTCTCCAGGGCAGAGTGTAGACTGTTAGACAGTTCAAATAACCGGAAGACAATTGAGAGGGGGGATGAATTACTTGTAAGAGATTACTACAACCATTAGCAATTAGAACTTTAATACCATAACCAAAAACATTAATATCTAAATTCGTAAACCAAATACTAGAATAGTAGTTATACTAAATACTATCCACATGACACCAAGATTTATACGTGGAAAACCCAGTAAAGGGAAAAACCATGATGGGAAACCTACCCATAGTCAGATAATACTTATGCAAAGTATGTGAATTACAATTCAAGGGCCTGCACTTAAAGGAAGGCCAACAACATAGAGTGCACTTCTTATCATAAAAGGAGTCTCACTGACTACATAGAAATCCAGACTACAATCCAGAGAAGTTTTGAACTGCAAACGATAGCATCTCTTATGCCTGAGTACAGTTCCGCTGAAGTTCAATACTGGAAGACTAAATTCTCTTACATAAACCCAATTCTATCTCTAATATTCGACCAAATCCTCTGCCTAAATGATATTACATTATTGTCACATTACATATCCATATCCCATACCATGACCATGATGATCTACAACCAGATCTTACATCATATATATACAAATCTTCGACCATAAACAATCAGGTTGGCCATGAGACAATAAACCAATTACATAAACATGTCGTCCTTAGACCAAACAAAAAATATCCAACACATAAGATATCCTGGAAACACATCGAGAGGTCCAATCCACACGTTACATTAAGTCGGTCCATAACCTAGATCAACTGGGACCCAATATAGGTCCACACGCTAAAGAAATGATCTCCATCTTCCAAGTATTGAACATGATCAGCAATAATATCCTGAAATGCCACCATAAGCTACACCAACACCACTTATGTAATTCATCAAAGATCTTCATCAAAAGCTCTGTTGGTGAAACCCTCACCAGAACTAGAAGCCAACCTTCTAAGAAAATAGGATAGCATCCGATCACCAAACCAAATCCAACTGACTGAATATGAACATAAGTATCATGAATAAACCAATTCCATAACTGAACTATACTGGAGCCTACCGAATTATGTCAGATCCAAACCAACCAGAAATTACTCAACCTATCAAGACCAGAAAGGTACTGGTAAAGCATCCAAGCAACTAGTGCTGACATCAATGACAAAACTTCAATGCAACACATAATTAATTCCATGAAATGACGAACAATCTCCCCCTTTGGCATTGATGGAAACACTAGATGTGAAAATATATCTAAGTACCAAGAAATGTCAATCAAGTCTCCCCCAATGGAAGACAACCAACAATCTCCTACATACAGATGTATCAATGAAGTTCTGAAATAAAGACCAAACTCCCCTTATGAATGATATCTCTGTAAAGATCTTAATTATACATATATCTCTCCCTCTAATATATACAACTCCTTAAGTTTTTCTTTTTCACATCAATATCTCTTCCCCTAAGCCTCAAAGCTAATTAAGATGGAATGAAAATTATCTTTGATAATGCATACTAGATTGATGCCAAACCGCATCAATCAAGTCTCTACCGGAGGGGCAGAAACTCTCAATCTATCTTTGAAGTATTGAAATGATTCTTTAGGAAAAGGTTTAGTGAAAATATCTACAATCTGCTCTTTAGTGTTCACATAAACCAGTCTAACTTCATTTGCTTCCACCTTTTCCTTCAAAAAGTTATAGTTGATAGATATGTGCATTGTCTTAAAATGAAATACTGTCTTCTTTGATATGTCAATAGCAGTAGAGTTATTGTTAGAGTAAAGGTTTTAATTTAATCATGTTGATTAAATTACCTTTATTCCTCTCTTAAGATTTCACTTTAGTTTGCATTTGTGACATTTAATAATTATATTAATTATTAAATGTCTACCTATTAGGGTTTCTTTTAGGGTTGCACAATATCCTTTTATAAGGATTCATCATTGTAATTTATCTCTCTCTCTCGGATGAATACATTTTTCAGCTTTCAGAGCACCCTTGCTTGTTTGTCTCCATCTCTTCTTTCTGTGACAGGTTATTTGCATGCAGTTGATCTTCGGGGTCTGTGAAGTTGGCTTTCTAAACTTCTACATGGTATCAGAGCTCCAGACCTACTGCTTCCTGTTCGTCTTCTGAAGAATTTGGAGCTACGAGGGTTAGATCTGACTTTCAAGTTTTGGTTGCATCAGATCTGTGTTTGTCTTCTATTTTTTATTTTGGAATAGGGGGTATTTTTTTCGGAGCACTTTGAGCCCAAACGGACCTCACCGTTGCGCTCATAGCACCCAAAAACCCCTATTTCCATATAAAATTCATCCGATTTGGACACAGTTGCTCCAGAAGGCAAATTTTTTTATGCCCCAAGGCCGTACGGCCCCAGGGCACGAAGTTTGAGGCAGAAATTTCAAAAAAAAAAAGTTAAAAAAAAATTAAAAAACGCAGTTTTTTAATTTTTCATGGGCGCAGCCATTGGCAGAGGCACGCATTGCCGCGCACCGCCCAGCGGCCACTGCCCGGCCGCCGCCGCCGGCGGTAACCACCGACCGCGGCCCGGCAGCCACCGCCGTGCCGCCGACGCAGACCGCAGCCCGCGCGCCGCCCGAGCGCCACCCGCGCCTAGCCTGCGCCCCACCCAGGCACCACCATTCCGCCGCCGCCACCCCTGCTCCGCCACAGCCGCCAACGGGCCAGCCCCCTGGTCGGTCATGTGACCAGGGGCCGAAGGTCTTAGCCCCTGAGGGCTGTGAATTTTTTTTACCTTTCAACCTACCTTCACGAAATTGGGCATAACTCGAGCATTTTAGCTCAGATTTTTGAATGGAAATAGGCGTTGGAAAGCTGGTTCCAAGCCCAATCTAATTGATGCAGGTCTTTTTCTCTGATTTTGCCGTTTTGCAGTGTTTTTTGCCAGTCAAAGTTAGAACAAGTTTTTTGCACTCCAGGAGCCATATCTTTTGCATACGGACTCCATTTTTCACAAACGAATAGGTGTTGGAAAGGGGTTTCTGTGCTCTTTCCAGATCTATCATGTATTTTTCCAGAATCTGCACCGAGTACATTTTATTCAGTACTTTGTGTTTTCACACATCTGTCAATTTACTTGGACGTTTCAGACTTGGAAATGATTTGTTTGTGTGGGATGGCTTTATTTGATCTACTTTATCAGTATTAAAGTCATTTAGTCTTAGATTTGTTAATTTGAAGAGTTATCATGGGTTTTTCTACTCACCCTTCAGTTGTATTTCTAGAACGGGGTAATTATGAGTCATGGGCAAAGGGCATACTTACACACTGTAGGTGGCTTAATATTTTGCCTTATTTGTATGATCTCATACCTGAACCAGCAGCTTTAGAGGGAAAACTAGCTTGGGATATCATTAGAAATCACATAGTAGGAGTTATTTTGTCTAGTGTTGATTCTGAAACTATGTGGGCTATATCGGGCATTGATTGTCCTCACTCACTTTGGACACGTCTTTGGGAGATCTATGGAGACCCTAGTCTTTCTCCATTCCCAAAGGATCCTGCTTCAGATTGTCTTGTACCCATTGGTTGGAGAGATAACACACCTTTTGATCATGATACTTTAAAGGAACTTCAATATTTAGACACCCTTACATATTCCGATGAATCAAAGGATTGTCTCACAGTTCCTACTCTTCAGACTGAGATTATACATGTATCAACATCATCTCCTTTTGTTCCTGATCAGTTTGATATTGCCTCTTCTTTGGCTCCTATTGATTCAGCTAAGCAGGACATCATACATCTTTCAAACATGGCTACTTGGGATTCTTATCTTGTAGGCATTTCATCTTTGTTTGTAGAGTCCTATATTGCCGTCTTGGAGGATTACTTTGAGGATTTTCAGCTCCTCTTTGTTGACAGCCATATTCCAGCTGTTAGCCCACCATCATCTGTGCATTCAGAGGTTGCAGTTTTTGAGTCTTCAGTTCAGTTTGGATTTGACATCTTTTGTTTCAGTTCAGACAGAGGGATTCTTCAGCATCCTATTATGGCACACATCTTGAGACAGATTGATTCTTCTCTCTTCATAGGGTTTCTTCATCTTCGTCCTTTGGATCCATTTCTTCCCAAGGGGAGGAATATTATATGCCGCTTCAGGATCTCTTTCTGGATTCTACCTCAGGCATCCATATGTGCGACAGGAGTTTCTTCATTGTGGGGGGGGCTTCTAGTCTCTTTCTTTTTCTCCTATGGAGACCATTGTATATGTACTTATATGATAGAAGTTGTCTATGGGGGGTATCATGTTATCCACCTCCTATCCTTCTATTATTAGTGCATTTATTTCTTTCATCTCTTTTTGGAGTAGAGTTTTTCCCATGAGGTTTTCTCTATTTCTCCACTTTACAGAGATTTGGTTGTAATTGGGTACCTGATCAGGCCTTGTTGCCAGGACCCAAGTTTACTTTCTTGCATTGTAGTTACCTTTGCTTTCTTGCACATGTTTGTAACTGCACTTTTGCTCATCTTAAGGGGGGGTGTTAGAGTAAAGGTTTTAATTTAATCATGTTGATTAAATTACCTTTATTCCTCTCTTAAGATTTCACTTTAGTTTGCATTTGTGACATTTAATAATTATATTAATTATTAAATGTCTACCTATTAGGGTTTCTTTTAGGGTTGCACAATATCCTTTTATAAGGATTCATCATTGTAATTTATCTCTCTCTCTCGGATGAATACATTTTTTAGCTTTCAGAGCACCCTTTCTTGTTTGTCTCCATCTCTTCTTTCTGTGACAGGTTATTTGCACGCAGGTGATCTTCAAGGTCTGTGAAGTTGGCTTTCTCAACTTCTACAGTTATCACAGTGAATAACTATTGGTCCATTACAATCCACCTTTATATCCGTCAACATTTGCTTCATCCATAAAACCTATGTATAGTTAGTAGCAGCAACAACATACTCAGCTTCAACAGTAGATAAATAAGTGCATGATTGTTTCTTGTTGATCCATGAAACCAACTTCTTTCCAAGAAAGAAAGCTCCACCGAAAGTACTTTTCTGGTCATCAACATCTCCAGCCCAATTAGCATCTGTATATACACATAGACTAAATTCATCATCCTTAGGGTACCACAACCCATATTCTTATGTACCTTGCAAGTATCTAAAAATCCTTTTCATCACACTCTCATGATTCTCTCTAGGATCATTCTGAAATATCGATACAATACAAACAACATTCATTATGTCAGGCCTATTTTGAATCAAATAAAGAAGACTTCCAATCATAGATTTGTATCTTATAGAAATATCTTTTCTTGTCAATTTCTCACTTGTAATCATAGGAGTACTTACCGGTTTAGAATCTCCCATACCACATTTCTTCAGCAATTCCCTAGCATACTTAGTTTGACATATGAATATACCTTTGTAGTCTGAGTAATCTGCAAACCTAAGAAAAATTTCATTTCTCCAATAATAGACATCTCAAACTCATTCTCCATATTCTTAGAAAATTCCATGCATAACTTTTCAGCTCCAAAAATAATGTCATCAACAAATACTTCAATAATTATTATATCATCATCAGTGATCTTATAATATAAATTATTATCACCATTACTCTTAGTAAAACCAACCTTCAAAAGATATTTATCCAACCTTTCATACCAAGATCTAGGTGCTTATTTCAATCCATATAAATCTTTCCTTAACCTACAAACCATGTTTGTATCATCTGATAGTGAAAAACCATCAGTTTGCTCAATATAAACTTCCTCATCAAGATCCCCATTCAAAAATACACACTTAGCATCCATCTAATAAACCTTGTAGTTCTTATAAGTAGCATAGGCAAGAAATAATCTTACAACTTCAATCCTAGATAGAGGTGCAAAATTATCTCCATAATCAATTCCTTCCTTTTGAGAATATCCTTTGCAAACCAATTTAGCCTTATTCCTTATAACTTGGCCATCCTCTTTTAATTTATTCATAAAAACCCATTTAGTTCCAATAACATTCTTATTTTTAGGTCGAGGAACCAAAATCCATGTGTTATTTTTCTTAATCTGATATAATTCTTATTCCATAGCTTTCAACCAGTATATATCTTTACATGCCTCAATTATTGATACTGGTTCAACTTGTGAAATTAAACATACCTCATTAGTTGTTAGTCTTCTTCTTGTCATTACTCCATTGTTCTTATCCCCAATGATCTTATCTTTTGAATGATTCAATCTCACATACCTAGGAGTCTTCTGACTCTCTGTTCATCTTCAGTGTTCTTCAGTTACTATAGAATTTTCTGATACTGTCGGAGTAATTGGTTCAACACTCTATTCTGGTAAAGGTGTTATCAGTTCATATATAATCATTTCCATTGTTAGTTCCTTCTCATAAACTCTGATTTGACCTCTATTCAGCTCATCCACTTTGACATTAGCACTTTCCATAATTCTCTACAATCTCTTGTTATAACATCTATATGCCTTGATTTCATTAGAATAACCAAGAAATATGCCTTCATCACATCTAGGATCAAATTTTCTAATGATATTATCTCTCCTAATATAACATTTACTACCAAATATTTTGAAATACTTAACTGTAGGTGTATTGCCAAACCATAATTCATAAGGTTTCTTACCGATTTCTCCTTTGATATGTACTTTGTTGAATGTATAAACCGATGTGCTCACTGCTTCTCTCTAGTAGATATGAGGTAGACTAGCTTCCATCATCATTGTTATAGCAGCATCCAAGATAGTTTTGTTCTTCCTTTCCACAACTCCATTCTGCTGAGGTATTCAGGGAGCAGAAAATTGTCTTCTTATACCATGCTTCTCACGAAAGTTATTAAACTCATTAGATGTGAATTCTCCACCATGATCTGACCTCAAACATTTAATCTTCAATCGTGTCTTAGTTTCCACATTAGCCTTAAAGATTTTAAACTTTTCAAATGCTTCTGATTTTTCTTTTAGAAAAGTAACCCACATCATTCTAGAATAATCATCAATGATTAGCATGAAATATCTATCACCTTGAAAACTTTTAACTCTAGCAAGGCCACACAAATCAGTATGAATAAGATCAAAAGCATCATTATATTTATCTTTTATATATACTCCTAAAAGAGGTTATGACCTATTTACCCATTTAAAATTCTTTACATATCGGATTATAGGGCCTCACAATCTTAGGTATATCTCTAACTGCCTTAAAGTTGAACTGATCTTCACAATGCAATTAAAATTCACATGACACGGCCTTTTATGCCATAGCCAACTCTCATCAACCTGTGTAATAATACATGTCTTCTCACCAGAATTCAAATGAAATATGTTACATTTTGTTTATGTACCAGTTGCAATCTCCAATCTAGATCTATTAATGATTTTACATTTTCCATCCTTGAGTTGTAATTGAAATCCCTTCTCCACCAATTGTCCTACACTTAAAATATTATGCCTTAAACCTTCAACATAATAAATATTTTTAGTATTGTTCTTACCATCCAATGATATAGTTCCTTTTCCTTTGATCATACATTCTTTGTCATCTCCAAATCTAACTAGACCACCATCAATTTCTTGCAAAGATAGAAACTTCCCTTTATCTCCAGTCATATGATGTGAACAACCACTGTCAATTATGCATTCATCCTTGTCTTCAATTTTAGTAGCAAGTGCCTTCTCTTAAGGTACATTCCCTTCTAGTGCCGAAATATCTTCCGTTGATAGCCAGTAACACACATTCTTTCCCATTGTCGGAACCACTAGTAGAGTCTTGTGCTGGTTCATCATCAAAATCAGTAATGCCTTCCTCATCCACTATGTACCATGATTTGTCTCTGTTTTTTCTGTACTTATATTTTTTTTGATATCTAGGGTTAGGCTTCAAATATCTTCTAACTCTTTCTTCAAATCTTGAATTCCTTTTAGGACATATAGATGCAAAATGACTAATCTTATTACAAGCAAAACATTGAAAATGTGCTTTTCCTTCATACTTACTTCCTACCGGTCCTTTAGGTACTCTTCTAGAAAATAGTGCTTCAAGTTTCTCAAACTCAACATCTTCTCTCTTCATATCTTCTAGTTCCTTTGCATATAAAGCTTTCCAATCTTTCTTATTGGTCGTAGATGTAGATGCATGAAAAGCAGGTTCAAACTTCATAGCTTGAGAAGGTTCAAATTCTTCAAGCTCAAAAGAAGATAATTTCCCAACCAAATTATCTTTGTTCACAGATGTATTAGCCATTGTTCTTAACTCATTAATAGCAGTAGCCTTAATCTTGTAAGCCAGTGGTAGGGCTCTCAAAAATTTAGAAACAATTTCATCTTCACTCAGAGTTCCACCCCAACATTGAGTTCCGATAACAATCTTTTCCATTTACCTTTTCCATGAATGTAGTAATCCTTTCATCTTCTTCCATCTTCAGGTTTTCATATCTCACCCGGTAACCATCAAGTTTATCAATCTTCACTGTAGGATCACCTTAATTAAGAGTCTCTAACTTATCCCATGTAGCCTTTCGAGATGATTTGTCAGTGAATTTCTTCCAAGATTGGAGTAGCTTTCAGAAAGTTAAATGCCACAAACATCAAAGTAAATAAGTTTTACAATATTGATTTCTCTCTACTTTACCATGGATACGTGCATAAGCTAATTTTAATGTCACCAAAATGTAATGGTGGGTGAAAAATGTGTGAATGAGAGATCAAGAGCAAAGATACCCTTTCCCTTCAAGGAGAGATGAGAGTTTCACTACGAATTTCCCTTCAAACACTTTTCACACATTATATTGGAAGAGGTGGGGCAAAAGTTACTAGATTCAACCTCCAAAGAAGAAGATAGAATTCTGAATGAAATGGGAATGATAAGTTAATCCTCTCTTCTATTTGGAATGGAAAGGAATTGATTGAATTATGTAATAACTCAAGATTGAAGTGTGGGATGAAGTTGTACACTTGGATCTAGCAGTAATATGTTGAGATAAATCCGCCCTCCAAATTTGAGGAAAAGTTGCCCAAACCATGGCAAGAATGTACACGATCCTCTAAAAAATCTGTGAAATGAAAAGGGTTTTTCCGCCTCTGCAAATCAAGTCCAAATCTGAAAGTACAGTTGCACACCTGCAACCTACACATAGAAAAGAGAGGAAAAGGGGTTGGGATTGGGGGTTTTCTTTCAGGTCAAACCCTAGTTTTGGAATTAACCAAGTAATGAAAGAAAGTACTTGCAAGTAAATGTATCTAAAAGACTAATGTAAATTACCTCAAAAGAGGTTGTAGATAGAGTGTAGGTAGATTTCCTTGTATGAAGTTGAATGTTGGAATGAATCTCCTCTTCAATGTTGAATCCTTGACTTGAATGCAACACCTAGCCCTAAAAAGAGACTTGAGATGCTCAATGCTTGAAAGGGATAGTTGGATGCTTGAATGCTATTGACTGCTTGAATGTGTGATCTCATCTATCTGTCTTATCCAACTTCTCACTTATGAAAATGGGAAGGGAAAATGCGACATATATACTTTTTATTTAGGGTTAATTGACAGATTTTCATCACAGGCCTACATTGGGGAAGTTTTCCCGCTCACTGCACAACCTTGAATGCAGACTTAGGAAGGGTCCTACCCCAAAATAGGGCACGGATAGGGGCGCCATGCCCCTTTCCTAGGAGGACAGGGGCACCACGCCCCTATCCAGTTGTTTTCTCCACGATAGAGTGCAGACGGTGTGGTACAAAGGGCAAGAGAGAAGCATTTTTTAGGGTTTGAGCAGTCTCCGGTCTCCAATCAGGCTAGGTGATTCATTTTCACATGCGTGAGGACCCTAATGCGATCTAAATTTTCTAGGGTCACAATTTTATGACACTACATTTAGCCCCTAGTTTGGTGGGAGTATGAGCATATGCCAATATTGTTGGTAAAGTACAAAGAAACAAGATTAAAAGACTTTTACCACCTCAAGGAGGCAAGATGCACCAAGCCCCCAGTGGACTTAAGATCTTAAAACATCAATTGATGAAGTAAAAGGGAAGACTGATAAGGGGAGAACCATGATTGCAAGTAAAAAAATTCCCCTCACTATGAGTCATGAAAGAAACAATACCAAAGATTACAAAGCAGTAAAGTTCACTAAGTAATTCTAAGTATCAAAAAGGAAAATATGAGCGGAGTGTATGCTCCCATGTTAAAGCGATCGTGCATGCCTTATCGGGAGAGATTACTTTAAGGTAGGATACACCCAAGAGAGAGAGAAGGGAGGGAGGAAGTTATCACAAGGATTTATCCCCCAATCAAGGAATAAACCCAAGGATAATGGACACAAAACATGAGGTACTTTCAATTTCCTCGGGGTTAGTATGTTGTATGATAACTCATGTATATCATAAATGTATGTGCATATAATAATTGTCATTCCCCAAATAAGAACACTATCTTGGAAGAAAGGGAAGAGAGGATGTATTTTGAGTCAAAATTAAAGAGACCAAGAAAAGATCTCAATGCTTTACATCGTCCCCAAGTAGAAATTAAGGGGATAATAGAAGAACAGGGATACACATAGAAGAATAACCACAAAAGAGAAAGAGAGGAGAGAGAGAGAGAGATCTATAGTGATAATATTGCTATTATAGCATGACATCAACCTTCCAATCTTTCTGATTACTATTTCGGGAAGGCGAGCAACATACCAGAGGAGCAACATCAAGCAAAGTAGATGGAGATATCAAAAAATCCAAACGAGGACTATGCTCATGGTGTAAGTCACTTTGTTCAATTCTAGGAGCTAGGATTTGGGTTTGTGAAAATTCAGTTCATAAATGTTTGTCCACATCAACATATTCATACTCACTATCAGAAGTATTAGGAGTTGTATTGTCATCATGAATAACATTTTCACTCATTTCTTCACCAAAATTTAGAGAAAGAGGAGAAAGAATACAAATAGGAGTAAAGCCATGACATGTTTTGTGCAATTTATGATTTGGAGATGTAGGTTGAACATCTTTCTTAGGAGAAAGGGGAATCATGTCAATTGTTGGAGTTCTAGGAGATTGAGCATTTTGAGGGATAGCTTCATGAGCTCCAACACGACATCTTCATCGGCGTTCTCTCACACAACAATTTTGTCGAGTCTGAGTGGAAGACTGAGAAGGAGGAGGGACACATGAAAAAGTAGGAATGTTTCTCTCCTAAGAGTTGAAGGTTCAAGTTGAGGTCTTTCAGGTTGAACAAGAGGAGAACCATGCTTCTTTTGTCGATAAGAGGAAGGAGGTAGAACTGTGCCATACAAAGGAGAAATATTACATCTAGGAAGGAGACTAGGTCCATCATGAGGAGGAGGTACAGGTCTAACCTTAGGAAGAATATTCTTGTTCTTCTTAGGATAAGGTATAGTCACATCCATAGGTATAGGTTGACGATCTTTCTTAGGAGGGAGATTAGTTCTATCTATGAGGGGAAGAACTTTATCTTCAAGTATGATAGGAATTTCAAGTGTTGGGGATTTAGGTTAACTTAAGGATAAGATCATATCTTTCTTCCATTTTTGATAAGATTGAAAAAGAGCATCACTCCATGATGGAAGAGATTGAAATTGTTTAGACCAAAAGAAATCAATAGGAACACTAGGGCTTCTTTTGGATGGATGAAATAAGCTCTGGTTCATGCTTATGATTTCTCTATTGTGAGGAAATTTTAGACACATGTGGATTGGAGAAGCAACAGCCTTCATGGAAGATAGCCATGGATAGCCCAACTTCACACGGAATTGGTTAGAAGAGGGTATAAAGTCGACATCCATGGATTTAGTATGAACTTCAATAGAAAGGGTGATAGTGCCAATGGTAGGACAAGAGAATCCATCAAATAACTTCACAACCACTTTAGAAGCGCCATATATTGGTTTATGCAATCGTAAAGTGAAAATATACTCCTTAGTGGTGACATTAACAATGTAAGAGGGATCAATAAGGGCACCACAACAAGGTATATCCTTAACCTTCACAACTATGTATAAATGGCCATCAGGTGCTCCAATGTTCTCACTAGGGTCAAATGTAATATAATGATCCTTAGGCATATCTCATTTTTCTACCATATTTACCAGGTTCTAAGCCATAGAGGTGAATTCCTCATAAGAGAAAGAAGTAGGCACAATAGCAATAAGGTTAGTGGTATGAGAAGGCAAGGAATTAGTGAAAATCTTAAGATTTTGATTAGGAGGAGATACTGATTTATTCTCTTTATCATTCACACCTACCACAAATATAGTATTATTATCAACCAAATCTTGAATCTTATTTTTCAATGCGAAACATTTCTCAATATCATGACCAAGCTCACGATAAAATTGACAAAATGAATTGTTATCAAAATAAAGGGATGCAAGTTTAGAAGGATCAACTTGTTTTATAGGAGGAAGTTTGATAACATTTCTTTGCAACAACTGAGACATAATACTATGTAAAGATTCATTCAAAGGAGTAAACTATCTTTCTCTTTGGAAAAATTTAGTAATAGGAGGCACAACTATTGTAGCATTCACATTGTGGTTGCTGATTGTATCATTGAACTTGATGAATATTTTTGTTGGTTTGAAATTCACAAATGGTTTTTGAACACTCTCCCCTTTATCACTCAGATTCATAGGAGTGGATTGCTCCATTTGACTCACAACCAGTTGATAATTGTGGAATGTTGCGCACAACTACGGAAAGGAAGTAAACTCAAACAAAAGAAGCTTAAATTCCCTGATATTTTTTTTGTAAATTAGAGATGAAAGTTCTTTGAATATAATTATATGGTATAGGAAAAGAAATTTGAGCACACAAATGATTATATCTACCAATGAAATCAGTCACTTTTTCTTTAACAACTTGTTTACAATGCATTAAATCAGTCAAAGTGATTTTAGGACCAATGTTGTTGTAAAATTGTTGGATGAGAGCATTTTCTAGTTGTTGAAAGGAAGTGATAGATTAAGAAGGCAAATAGAAATACCATTGGAAATCCTTATCTCTTAGTGTTCTGGTAAACAATTTTGCAAGCAATCTTTGATCATAAGCAAAATTGGTACACAAGGTTTGAAATGTTTTGACATGCGTAAGAGGATCACCTTTTCCATTATAGATTTCTAATTGAGAGACCTCAACATGTTTAGGTGGCATGACTTTAACAATATAAAGAGAAATTGGGCTCACAACATCAAAGGTGGGCACACTAATCTTGGATTGACTCATAGAAGCAATTTGTTGTTGTAAGACACAGTTTGAGAAAGATGTTAATTGTCACTTCGATAGAAGAATTGATGTTAGACATAGTTGATTGAGAAGGTGGTGTGATATTATTGAAAGAAGGAATGGAATAAGAATAAGGTGTGGGACATTATGATAAGTAGGAATAGGTGATGATTGGGTAGGAAAAGGGACACTTAAGGGAGGAACAAAGTTGTTGAAGGAATTGCCCCCTTGTGTCACATTGATTGGTTGAGGAATAATAGGAATAATTATCGAAGAGATAGGTAAAGATGGAGGATTAAATGAAGAAGACGGATTTCCCCCATGACCAATGGTTGTAGGGATGACATTTTGAGTTGAAGTAGCCATGATGTTGGAGGTAAAAGTAGGAATACTAGTCATAATATTAGTCAAAGGAATTGAAGGATTGACTTGTGTTGAAGGTTGTGAATAACCTAGGGTTTCAGCACAACTCTTGATAGGATTGACATTAGAATCAACAATATGTGCAATGCCACACAATATATTTATTCCATTTTTATCACTTTGAATCATGCATTTAAGACCTTCAATTAGTGGAAGAGCTTCACTATTGGGGTATCCTTGGGACATCCATTGTTGAAAGTTATCAAATTGATTGTCTAATGTGGAAAGTTGATCTATAGAAACCCTAGTTAAAGTTTATTCTTCATCATGGGATTCATCAATGGGGTGAATAGGCACATTATTAGGATGGGAATAATTAGCAAGATCCTCATTAAAGAAGTCAACCAATTAGGCTCCATATCCTTGGTAATTAAACCTTGGAAGGCCTTAATTCAAATGCTTCATCTAACAGGGATAGTGTAGGTAGGACTAATAGTTCTAAAACTCATGCACTAGAGGGAAAATTTGAATTTTGAATTGCGGAACAAAGCTTACATAATTGATTAATGCTAAATTTAAGAAAATACTAATTAAACAATTTGAACTTTGTTGGAAGAAGAGGATGAAACAACTTTCAAAAATGAAAGCAAATTGGAATTTTAAAATTAGGGCCAAGGGAATACCACTTACTTTTAAAATCAAGGCAGACTATAATTAACCTCTTAATTTTAAAATCTTTCTTGAAATTTTGAAACGTTGAATTTTGGAGGTATTTTCAATTCTTGGAGGATCAAAAATTGACAAAATAAGCCAATCTTCTGGATTTAGGCTATTAAATTTAGTCATAATATTCTCCTAAAATTTTGGGAAAAAAGACGAGGACCATGGTGGGAATGCACATGGTCCGACCAAATTTTTTCAAAATTTTCAAGGATGAATATTACGATGATTTCATAGCTAACCCCCCCAAAATGGGAAATTTTCCGATTTCTAGATGGGCAAAATTAAGGGTGAAATGTAAAAATAGGACCCTATTAGTGTTTCGAAGAAAAAAAGGAATTGAATTGCAAATTTGAAAAAGGTCAAACCTAATGGATAGGGACACCTGCAAAAATGTTTAGAAATATAAAGTGGAATTAAATTGTTTGAAACTCTCACGAAAGCCAATTAAATTTGAAAATTAGTGTTTTATGACCTAACTACTTAATTTTGAAATTTGAATTTTGTGAAAATGGAGGGAAATTAAAAATTTGAATTGTAGGAATAAAACAAGTCTTAGAACAATAAAAAATCTAAAAATTAAATGGAAATCCAATTTTTGCACAAGTTGAAGATGGTTTTTGAAAATTAGGGTTTTAACAAGTAACCGCCTAATTTTGTAAATTTGATTTGCAAATTGAACAAGACAATGAGGAAATTGAATTTGACAAACAAAACAATTTTCAGATCTAAGCTAACCACAAGCAAGTTTTACAAATCACAAGTTCAATTTTAGTTTTAAAAAACTAGGGTTTTTAATGATTTAACCACTAAATTTGCAGAAATTTTGAAACTTACGAATGAAAAATATGCAATATTGTTAAAAGGAAAGCATGCAAGATGTTGGGTTCACCAAAATGTAATGGTGCGTAAAAAATATGTGAATGAGAGATGAAGAGGAAAGCTACCCTTTCCCTTCAAGGAGAGATGAGAGTTTCACTACAGATTTCCCTTCAAACACTTTTCACGCATTACATTGGGGGGATTTATAGATTCAGCCTCCAATGAAGAACATATAATTATGAATGATAAGTTATCCCCTCTTCTATTTGGAATGGAAAGAATTGATTGAGTTATGTATAGAGACTAAGTGCAAAAGTGACAAAGAACTGATAATAACTCAAGATCAGAGTGTGGGATGAAGCTGTGCACCTGGATCTGGAAGTAATATCTCGAGATGAAGCCACCTTGTGAATTTGAGGAAAAATTTCCTAAACCGTGGCGGGAATGTACATAGTCCTCTGCAAAATCTGCGAAACGAAAAGGGTTTTCTACCTCTCCAAATGGAGTCCAAATCCAAAAGTATAGTTGCGCACCTACAACCTACACATAGAAAAGAGAGGAAAAGGGGTTGGGATTAAGGGTTTTCCTTCAGGTCAAACTCTAGTTTTGGAATTAACCAAGTAAAGAAAGAAAGTACTTGCAAGTAAATGTAACCGAAAGACTCTAATGTAAATCACCTCAAGGGAGGTTGTAGATAGAATGTAGGTAGATTTTATTGTATGAAGTTGAATGTTGGAATGAATCTCCTCCTCAATGGTTGAATCAATGACTTGAATGAAACACCTAGCCTTGCAGTGATACTTGAGATACTCAATGCTTGAAAGGGATACTTGAATGCTTGAATGTGTGATCTCATGTATCTATCTTATCCAACTTCTCACTTATGAAAATGGGAAGGGAAAATGCGACATATATACTCATCAATTAGGGTTGATTGACATATTTTCATCACAAGCCAACATCGGGGAAGTTTTCCAGCTCACTGCACAACCTTCAATGAAGACTTAGGAAGGGTCCTGCCCCAAAATAGGGTAGGGATAGGGGTGCCACGCCCCTGTCCTGGGAGGACAGGGGCACCCCTTTCATTCCCTTTTCTCCAGGACAAAGTGCAAACAAGGTGGTGTGCAGGGCAAGGGAGAAGTAGTTTTTTAGGGGTTGAGAAGTCTTTGGTCTCCGATCAAGATGGGGGATTCAATTTTGCATGCATGAGGACCCTAATGCAGTCAAAAATTGCTAGGGTTGCAATTTTATGACACTACACTAATACTTTGAATAAAGTGGTGACTAAATGTAAGAATGTAAAACTATTACCCCTAACAATTTCTTTCTAGACTTAGCACTCATTTTGTCCCTTATGATTGATCATATGAAAATATACATATTTCAAGACTAGATTGGCTAACCTAGTGGAATTTTACACTTCCCAATCCTTTGAACTATAACATTTGGCTCAAGATACTAGAGCTAGGTGCTAGTGTCCTCTCTATTTGGACTTTTGACTATTAAAAATGTTAGAACAATAGTGCCCAACTCTAGTGTCATCGTTATTTGGCCCCAAATTTTAAATTTTAGATGTCAACTTTTTGGTCATTAATAGATATAATCTTATGTTGGCCTCTCTCAAAAAGGTTGCTTGTGAAAACATGTTAGTTGCATATAAAGAAACTCCCTTTCTAATGTGTAACATCTTCTAAGAATATCTCTTGTAGGACTATGTGTGCTACTCATCATTGACAATGGGTCTATTGAGGTGACTACTATTTATAGTGTTTTGCAATGCTACTGCAAACAACTAACCTATTTAGGTGTTTTATTTTGGGCCTATTGAGGTGGTCAATGATGTGTTGTCTATCAGGATTCCCACTAGAATAAGGTTTAGGGATGCCTTTCAAAATCCTCTAGGTTGTTTTGCACTAGTGTATTCCCTCGTTATATTGTTTATTGTGTGCTTGGAAGGGCTAGGTGATTCTCCCATCACATGTTTCTCTTTGTGGTTTTTATTGGAGAAACATGAAGATCCTTTAGCTAAAAGGTTGCAAGAATCCTTTCAAAATCCATTGGTTGTTTGTTCTCTTGGTTTCTATGGTCCTAGCATAAGGAGTTTTGTTCAGAATATGGTTTGGGGTGCTTTTTGAAACCCCTTTGTTTTGATTAGATGATTTTGGTTTATCGGGAACCCTGTTCTTGCCGATTTGGTGCTCCAGTCAAAAGCTCATTTCAAAAAAGGGTCTGTCCTTTTTGGTATTGATGGTCTTGGTGGTCTCAGTACTTATGAGCTCCTCCCTTTTGTGCGCTTATGTAGCGGTTATGTAATGGTTTGGGCTATCCAAATTTTATCGAATCAGAACATCTTCTAAGAATATCTCTCTCTAATCCTAATAAATTTAGATCAGTCATGTTTAAAAGTTTGAGGTAACTATCAATTATACAACAATTTTCTATCAAGTAGCATTCATTGTTTATAATTTATCATTATTATTATTTTGTACTAATCTTTTGTAGGACTACATGGAAGCAAGTTAAAATGATCTTACATGATATTCAAGCAAGGGTTTCGTAGTTAAGGTAACCATTTTAGTTCGTGTTACTCATTTTCCTTTGTTCTTGAGGGAGCAAGTGATATTTTTCTTCACCATTCATTGTTGTATGTGAAGGTGAGAACATATACATGGGTTTTCACTTAGGCAAGCCCCAATGTAGTACAACCTTTTCTCTTTTTTTCATGTGTATAAGTGCAAATCCAAAAGATTGTGATCGATAAAATTATACAATCAAATAGAGAAGATAGTGACAAACAATTTCGAGTTTTGAATGACGATAAAACCTACAACATTAATGTTGGGTGCTAGTGTTTGAACACTTTTTCCTAACATATGAAGAACATCAACCTAGAAAAAATTAATTCCTAACAAAAAAATACGGTAACATACAAAATTCATGTGGACCTTTTAACAAGTCTAAATACAAATTAACTTCCTTTACAAGTATTCATCTAATGCATAACAAAATGTTATGTTTTATAACAACGCATAGGCATCAATTAAAGAATAAATGAACACACAATTTTATCACAGGTTGTGGTTGCAAGCTTTTACAGACCTACATGTAAATATAGAAGAATAGAAATGGTGCAATATTCTCAACATAAATCCAATGACATGGTTGACATGCATGCAAAATATGAAATAACATAGATAAGGCAGGAACCATTGACAAAGTGACTCAAATTGACTAAAGAAAATGCAATACATTGCACTTCACTGTATATAAAGAGCTAAACTCTTTGGCTATACTATTTGAATGAATGTGGGCTTAAACATACAACAATTGAATCCTTAGAACATAGAATCAACAATCATAAATAGGATTGAGATTGGGACAGATGAATGGAGTTAGGAAAGGCTACAAAGGGAGATAGAATGAATGAATGAATGAAAGAATTTTAATGACGTCCACGAGACCCAACGGTCTAAGGGACCAAGATGAAACACAATAGCCCATTTTCAAGTTCTTTTCTATGTTGGCTTTCTTGCTATGGATCTTTATTAGGAAACTTGTTGTTTTGTGGATTCTTGTCTCTTCAAAAAGCTCATTCAAGTTTTCCACCTTTAATTCATTAGCAAACTAATTGCAAATATCATCATACGCTATGCATTCTTTGATGAAATTCCATTCTATTTCCACTGCCTTCTTACTACAGAAGATGCACGTCCTTTCTTCCCAGTCTTCTTTGGGGACCTTCCATCTCCTAGTTTCACATCTTAAATGATGAGACCCCATCCTTAACCGTGCAATTAGAATGTTGGTCTTTCCATTGATCATGGATCTCAAATACACTTTTTCATCATGTTCCCATGTGGGGTTAAACTCTTTGATATAGTATGTTTTTTTCCCACCTAGTTGATTCGTCCACATAGCATATCTAAATTTTTCAGCCACCCACTTTTTCATCTCTTCTTTAGTGTTAGGGTAGTCATGATGATTTATATTCCACTTGTTTAACCACTTTCTATTTTTATTTTTCTAGTTCTAGTATCATTTATTTGACTTTAAGACTACTGGTAATTAGATGCTTTTGAATTTTTTCTAGTTGTCGCCATTTGTGATTTGATATGCTATTCCCCCAAACTTCACACCCGCAAAGGATAACCAACACCACTAACAAAATGAAAAGGGGTTTCTTAGTTTTCCAATCCCACAACTCTTCTTTTCTACATTTATTCTAAAGAAGGTATAAAGCTCTCCATCATCTATGTATCATCTTTGATCTACATGTCTCCCAAGTAAGCCTATTGTGAAAATCAATTCCTAGATATTTGTAATCCGCCACTACCTCCAAGGGGCTACCCTTCAAGATAAATTTGACTTGCTGCTTCTTCTTTTTCAAAGAGAAGATCATGACTTTGGTCTTGCTAGTATTCACTTGAATCCCAACCTCCTGACAAAAGAGCTCGAGAGCCTTCAAATTCTCTTCCAAACCTTGTGCAGATTTAGCAATGAGAATAAGATCATCTACATATAAAATCGACTTCACCACATATCCCGTCAATTGAATACCTTCCCCATTAATATTATTTAACCACTCTTCAAGTTTATCAATATATAAACCAAACAAAGTGGAATAAAGAGGACACCACTGCTTGATCTCGATGTCACTACTAAAGCACTCTGATGTCCCCTCTTTAGTTTTTATTTTAGCTATAACCTGCTGATAGAGTTTGTAGACAGCGACTCTAAACTTCTTTGGAACCCCAAGTTCTTCCATTTTGTGCCAAAGCTTATCCCGATGAATAGTTTCAAAATATTTTTTGAAATAAAAAAAACTTCAAAAGGCTTCTCCTCTTTTGCTTTCCCAAATTTTTTCAATGAAATGTATTAGAGTAATGCAATAGTCAATGGTGGAATGTTTCGTTCAGAAACCCACCTGCCCTCTAGCCCTTTTTGCCTCTTTTTCTACCCATTACAGATTTTGTACTCTAGCATTCTTCTGAACAACTTTCCAAAGAGAGGATTGACCATAATAGTATGGTAATTAGAGGGTTTATTGACATCTCCATTCCATCAAAAAGTTGTCTTAGTTAACCTCATTAAAGATTTTCTTGATATATGGAGCTAGGAGATCAACTCCCCATTTTAAACATTCTTCTTGTAAACCATCAATATCACGTGATTTACCACTTGCCCAATTCCTTATACCTTTTGATGCCTATTATTGAAAAAATCTCAGCTGAGGTGTCAATTGTGGGTGGCCTATATTTCTCATTTGTCCGTTCATAAAGGAGCTTCGCATATTCAACACACTGGACCTCTATTATATTATTTTCTATTTGCTTTCTTTTTTGTTGTAGCTCCTTCCAAAATCTTTTGGGGTTGTGTTTCCCCAAAGCAATTAGCCCCTCCCTTCTTGCAATTACATAACTTTCTTTGTTTTATTTTTTCAATTGTTTGTATGGTCCATCTTGTTTTCTCTATTTGAATCCATCCTTTTAAGAGATTTTTTAGTAGCATTGCACTCTTTGTCATAGCAAGGATTCGTAGGGAAGGTATTTGAAACTTTCTTCAAAGGTTTTGAATGCTTACACCCCTCCGAAACCTTGTGAATTAAAGGGATCAACATACTGCTGCCAAAATACTCTCTTTCTCTCTTGTTTCCCTTGCCCTCTATATTGTTTTTTGCCAGCTATATGTGTTTTTCTAGAGTTGCCTTAAATATTTTATAATTTTTCTGATTTAAGAGGATTTTACCTTGTGTGTGGTCCTTCCTAAGGTTGTGTTGTTTCTACTCTTGTTGTATGCCTTTAGTATTAATGCCAAATTTAATAAAAAGAGGCATATGATCAAAATTCATCTCCAAGGGACAAAACATAATAAATTCTCAATGTAATAAAATTATACTCATTGGAAAGCTTCCTCCAAGCACTACCATCTTATACTTTTGGGTTATCAAGGTTCTTTCATTTTTTCCTTGAACTAGAGGTCTGAAGGAAAAAAATTCTTAGAACTCTGAAAAATTTGAGGAGAGATCTCTAAAAAGGGGGTTCGAACTAACATTGGTTCGAGCCCCAAGGGGTTCGATTGGACCCCCCTTCACTCGAACCCCATGGGAAAATAAGGATGCATACTTTCATGTAACAGTTAGGTTCAAATGAACCTGACCTTTTGTAACTATCGGCGTTCGTTTGAAACCCTGGTTGACCCAGATATTTTTTTTTTTTCATTCTTTCATTTTTGGATGAAAGAAGACATTTGAAACCCTGGTTGACACAAAAATGATTAAAACAATTCACATTTTTGGATGAAAGAAGACATTTGAAATTTATTTGTAGGGCAATAATTTGAAGATATTTGAAGGTTATTGTAAAAGCATGGGGAACAAGAAGAGAAAGCAAAATAAGACTTCAAGAAATTATTCTCCCGAAATGGAACAAAGATATTTAGATCAAAGAAGGCAAAGATATCATGATGCAAGTATGTATTTTTATCTTTATTTTTATTTAATTTTATATGTATTACGTACCAAAAATTGTGTTTATTTGTTAGAAATAGTTAAATATTTTTTATCTAATATTTCTATGATAATTATTTAAAATAATATTAATTAAATTAAATTAAATTAATTTATATAATAATTATATCTTAATTAATTCTAAATGATGTTATTTTTATTAAATCAATTGAAAATAGTAGGATTAAAAATAAAGTTATTTTAATTAAAACTAATTATGTTTTAATTCAAAATAATATGTGTATTTGCATTTCAAATTCCATTAACTTGCTTGTTGTGTAATTGACTTTTTATCTCCCCACTTAAGTCCATTTATAATAGATTATGGTTTTAATTTAAAATTTAGATCTTTAGGACCCCTCTCTTTCCCATTTATAATTCAAAATTTATAAATTAATTTAGATAGTCCATAAATATATAATTTCATTTAGATTTTGAAACCATGTGTCTTTAGAGTCTAGCAAACATTTCAATTGGTGCTCTCAAATTAACAAACTTGTCTTAAGTGTCTTTAGAAATAGGCTCTTTTTGTTTTATCCTTAGAAAGTGGTCTCCCTCCCAAGTAGCCCTTAAGGATTGGTGAGAGGGAATGACCCAAAGTGGTAACAAGCTAAAGCCAAGATCTTCCAATCCACTATAAATAAATGTGTTTGTGATGAAAGTTGCAAGCAATGGGTGTTACATGCTACTATAATAGCATTATGACTCCTTATAAACCCTATAGAGTACAACCTCTATAAGCTGGGAGGGATTCTATTTAACGAAGCATAACATGTTTTTGATTATAGCCACCCGAATGAATGCCCTTACTAGACACCTTTTGTGTTAGAAGTCAAAAACCTTCTAGTTATTGGCGCAAGAGGTCCAACCTTTGGAGCGGCTCAAATTCTTACGGTTCTTAGTAGAGATACAAATTTTTCATGGGGATTGGTGCTTGGCTGCCCTAGAGAAGTGAGTTCTATGGAGGGGAACCAGTGGAGTCAAGCACCTAAGTATCCGCTTTGAATTGCGTAGCTCGGGGTAACCCCCCAAGTGAGATTCAAAAACTATTGTCCCATCCAGCCCTAGGATTTTTGCTTGCATGATCAAAACAATCAAACACTTTCAAACAAACAAAAATTGTGTCTTCTTTCTTTTCAAGTGTATGCAATAAAAATTCACATTATACTTGAGTCCCCTTAAGACCTATTATATGCGATAATACCTATCTTAAATGTGACATAATAGAACCTATTATGACATAATAGGTCTTATTGTGACTTAATAACATGCCCACGTATGAATTTTTTTTTCACATTATATACTTGAGTCTGGGCCTCAAGACCTATATTTATGATATATTAGGGCCTATTATGTACATGTGACAAATTAATGACCTATTATCGCATAATTTAGGTCCTAATATCACATACATAATAGGTCCTAATATTTGCATAATATAGGTCTTAAGGGGAGTCGAGTATAATATGAAATGGTTTTGCATGCGTGGTCATGTATTAAGTCATAATTAATAAGACCTATTATGTCATAATAGGTTCTAACTTATATCATATTTAAGACCTACTTAATTGCATGTGATAAGTCCTTTAACATCACATAACAAATCTGTCTTAAGGGGAGTCAAGTATATTAATGTGAAATGTTTTTGCATATGTGGTCATATTAAGTAATAATAAGACCTATTATGTGATATTAGGACTTATTATGTGATTATAGGTCTTAAATATGACATAAATTTAGAACCTATTATGTCATAATAGGTTCTATTTATATGACCAGACATATGAAAAAACATTCCATATTATACTCAAGAGTTCCTTTAAGATATATAGTATGCAGATATTAGGACCTATTACATGTGATATTAGGAGGTCTATTATGAAATAATAGGTTTTAAATATGACATAATAGTCCACCTATTATGACATAATATTTAGGTCTTACTAAATTACTTGAAAATTTGGTTTCAAATTAAACTTGGAATTTTATTGCATTAAAAATATTCTTTGTCATCTTAAATTATGTGCATAACAAGCTCGAGAAGAAGGGAGTTCTGAAGCAGGAGTTGAGGCAAATGAACCTATTGAAGAACACAATATAGTTTATGAACATAGGGAGGATCTTGCCCAAGTTGAACCAATGGAGGTTGAAGGAGAGGGGTCATGCTCCTTACATCCTACCACTGGTATGGATGAGCATATTATAGATCTATCTAAACAGGTGAAGAGAAATATTTCTTATAAAAATTTAGATTATTTACTTGAAATAGATGTGGATGACCTGAAAAGTGTCATTTCAACAATCTAGATACTATACTAAAGAAACCTCAATTGTTATCAATTATACTTACTCGTAAAGACTTAATAGATCCACCAAAATTGTTGGGTATAGATACAACAAGTCAAACGAGGAAAACTTCTCAGCTACAAAAATCTATTGTTGATAATGTTAAAAAAGGTTTGCTAAACATTGGTAAAAAATCTCAAACAATAGATAAGAGGATTTCAAGAGAGCGATGCTGTCATCTTTGGTAAATGAAAGATTGCCTCAAAAAAGACAAATCTCTTCACTATCATCTGAGTTTGGTTTTAGTAGAAGGACAATATCAAAATATGTGAAAAGGAGAAACAATTTGGATGATACTACCTCAGAAGGGAATTGGGCAATTATGTGTAGAGCTCCTTGTTTTCATAGAATTGAAGATGTTGTTAGGAACTTCATGACAAGTTTATGGAATGATAATACTCATCCTTAATTAAACAATAAAGATGTTATCAAATAAAGGATTGGCCCTAATCGTTATGATCTCCATGTAAAAAATTGGTTAGAAAAAACAAAACATGAATTGTATTTGTTGTTTACTAAAACAAACCCTCATATAAAGATTGGACAAACCATGTTTGAATGGTTAAGGCCATATTATGTGAAGGTAAACAAAGTCTTTGAAACTTATTGTTGTCGTTATCATATCGAATTTGATCTGTACCATCAGGTGTTTCAAAAGATTAGAGAAGATAGTGATGGTTATGAAAAATATCCTCCTAAACCAACAAGTCAATTCATAGTATCCATCTTATGTGATAAATAAGATGATAATGCAACCGGTCAAATTAATTGCATAAAGGAATTTGTGGAACATACAGGGAGTTGGCTAAATTGCCTTTGAGATATGAAGATACTGACATGAGGAAGAAGGTAAATTGCAAGAGTTAAAAGTACAAAAAAATCGAAACAAAATTTAGAAAGGAATCTACAAGGCTAGATTATGTAGAAGAGGAAATACCTATTGGAACATTTATGGAAAATTTTTGTAAGTTGATAAAACCATACATATGCCATGGTTTTTTTCCTAACTGGCAAGTCGAACAATTTAAAATATTAAGAGACACTTTCCCACTTGGAACTATTCTATTCGTAATGGACTTCTCATAAAATTACTCTTTTGCACATCAAAAAGAGATTCAATTAGAGTATTACTTCTCAAAGAAAATCACTATTATGGTGCATGTGTGTTATCAACATGTACAAATAGATTTGTATGGTGTTGATAATACATTTGAAAATTGTGTCATTAAGAAAGAGTACCACTTCTATATCAGTGATGATAAGGAGCATGACATATTTTTTTTACAACATTTCTTTAAGAAGTTTTTTGAATATTTGAAAGAGAGAGGCATAACAATAGTTAAACATTTTGTTTGGTCTGATGGATGTGTGACACAATTCAAATCTTCGAGGCCATTTTATGATATATGTAGATATCATCGAAATGACAAAATACCAAATGTTTGGAGTTTTTTTTAGAGTGATCATGGAAAGGGTGAACATGATGGTGCAGGAGCTTGTATCAAATGTGCTCTAAGAAAGCATCAAATAAATTAAACAGGAGATCGTATAGACAATGCACATGATGTTGTTGAATGGTGTAAGAAACACTTTCTGCAACCTAATTATCCTGGTGAATCATTATTGAGAACATACAAGCCCATTCCATATAGAGTGTTTTGGGAGATAACTAGTACGTGTTTTCTTTTAGTGTTTTATTTAAATGTTTTTTTAATTTTTTTAAATGTTACTAGTTCAAATGTGTTAATTTAACGACTTGATCTACATGTATGTTCGTGTACACATGTAAATTTTGTAGATGTGGATAGAAGATCAATGCATGGATTCAAGAGCATGGAGAGGACACGATCTTTGCATTGTGTCATGAGTACAGATAATCACCCATGGACATTGTACACTAGGGATTATTCATGTTTTTGTTCTAATTTCATTTTGGAAAACTATGTTGATTGCAAGAACCAAGAGCTTGGATATGTTAGTGAATAGAAATTGGTGCCACTAGATGTTTCTGACACATATGAGGATTCAAAGGAGGATGAAATATTAGAAGACATTCCTTTTATTTTTGTTGATTATGACCATATTTCAAGATTAATTTAAAAAGGTATATGGCGTACACATATATATAAATTATATATGTATATATATATATATATATATATATATATATATATATATATATATATATATATATATATATATCTATATATCTATATATTTCCTTTAAAAAATATTGCATATGTAAATAAATTATATAAGTTTTTAATCAAGTACATACATTTTAAATTTATTTAACATGTTTCAAATTGTAGGAGATATTTTTGGAATCGTAGAAGAAGCTGGAATTATAGGTGTTAGTTATTATATATTGCGTTGCACAAAAGAGAGAAAGAAGTTAACAAAATCTAAAATGAACGATGTAGTGTCCTTTCCCATAGGTTTGCACTGATTTGAACATTTAAATTATTTTAAATAAATTTATTTTAAACATGCACATCTGCACATGTTTTAATTTTTATATGTACCAGCTCGCTTACATGCAAACTTTTAATTTCTCCTTTCTTATACACATGTACATGCAGGCTCAGTTGTAGTGCAAGGGATATATTTCAAATAAGTTAAAATTGTTCAACATGTGATACATCTCACAGAATACCAAATTGACAACAAGGTATATCAGTATAGCCACTTGGTCATTATTGTTGGCCTAATTCTTCATACAGTTCCACGTCACAGGTGGTCTCAAAAGTGGAGACTAGATAGTGAAGATCATGAGAAAATGTTAAGTGTTATTGAAGAGCAATCTGAACCACTTGATGTGGTATGAACTATTTAGTAAACCAAACTACATGTGTTTGAACCCATGAATTGAATTAATACTTGATAAATTAGACCTTAACTTGTTTTCAAACTTGGATAAATTATTAAATACATTAAAATATTTGAATTTAATATTTGATATATAAATATATATATATGTATATATGGCTTGTGTGGACCATATATTGTTTAGTTAAATATGAAAATTTTAATTATATTAAATTAGGATGTATGACTAATGTACATATTAAATAATACATACGTGAGCATATGTAAAGTAAATTGGGACATGTGGATGAGTTGAAAATGTGTTAAGGCTCGATGTATGCACTTGATTAGGATGTATATATCTAATTCTAAATGCACATGCATAATTTGTAAGTTGTTAAAATATTTTAGCATGTATGTATGTTTTAAGTAAATTAGGATGTACATGTATTCATTTAATTTTTAAAATTCATTTGTATGAAATTTGATATTCAATTAGGAGTGACATGAGCTAACTATTATACGTATGTATACATGTATTTTAGGATTAGTTCAGGATCAATTTAAATGATACAATTTAACTTATATTATTTATTAAATGATATATATATTTATCGTACATTACAATATATACATATTTTAAAAATTTAAACGTGCATGTACATACATGTGTATCAAGAGTAAGTTGTATAGTCTGATCGAGTCCTGTGACCATATAAACCACATCACTCATGCCTGACTATCTCTCTCTGGTTGTTCATATTACTGAGGAGTGTAATAGGCTAACTAGATGAGTCAGCATCATGGAAGAAGTCTCTAACTATAGTATCATATCCATAAACCAAGCATGCCTCAAACCTCGCAGCTGCTTCTCAAATGAATCCAAGCCCTCATCTATGATATGGACCTAATTAGCTCGTATCTCCTCCTCTACAGAAACAGAGTGATCTATAGGTGGGTCAATTCTTGGAGCAGGCGTAGAGTGATGAGAAAGTTGTGACTGCCTCGGGGTATGCATCGATGGAACGGTAGTCTACCCATCTCTGAGAATCTCCTCTCTAATAGCAACCAATGGTATCCCAAGTTAAGATGAAATAAAATTGTAAGAATGTAGCAGGTCCTCAGCTAAATACTATGACATTTGTACATGTCTACCACCTCCTACTATAGTTGCTACCTCATCTAGGGAGGGGATGCCAGCAGTAATATACTGAACATTTGAATCTAAAGCCACCCCATGACTAGAAGATGCATGATCTGTGGATGATCTCGAACATGGTCAGCTCATCATATATTTGCCCAACCTGTTAGATGATATGGTGGCTATTGCTGATTCAATCTATCCAATCCTATCAATTGCTTCTCAAAGAGAAGCAATCACAACATGATCAACTATGGGGGCAAGGACAGGGACTACTGCCAAAAATCTTTTGCCAACAAGGTCCCTATGTCTAGGCAAAGCTCTATCACACCTACGATATGCATCTTTGTCAGCAATCATGTCGCTCCCCTATCCATAATATGATGGAATATCAAGGTAGTTTGGTTTCATTTGATAATGAACCTCAAAATATACCTATTGTGCAAAGTATAATGATATCTGGTCGTTATTATGATAACGACCATGGGCAGCTAAGAAGCGTGGGTAAATCAACTAGGCAACCCATGGATCAATACATCTCGTGACCTGATATCCTCTCATCTTACTCTTCTCTTAATACTATGGAAAACATCTCTCCTTGATGGTCTCCTTCGAGACCACCCTCACCATATCAGCAAAAGAATCATGATCCTCACCTTACTCCTCAACTGTCTATAAATATTAGTTATAACCTCTGGTGAAAATGAGGTGCGACTAACTAGGAGGTCCCTCAATGTCCGCAAACTATCAAAAATGGATTTGCATGTACTCTTTTCCATGCCATCAGTCTGTCAGTCATCTAATATAACCCACAACCTCTGCAACTCACAGTCACTAGAGTGAAAAATGGTAGCAATATCAGGCAATGGGGGATCCTAATGTGGACGATCTATATCATCATGTGGCTCCTAATCAGAAGCTTGTGCATGTGGATCCTGATCAGGTACATGATCATGGCCTAGATCCTAGGATGCCATCTTTCTAGGTAGGTCAGAAAGTTACAATAAATAGGGAAGCACACACACATGAAGTGCATTCAATTTAAAACATGAAAAATTAAAATCAGTTAAATTCGAGAGAGAGAGAGAGAGAGAGAGAGAGAGAGATCGTTAATCTTGAGCTCATTAAAAATTAAAATGTACAAATGTGAAGTTCTTGCATAATTCACATATATATATATATATATATATATATATATATATATATATATATATATATATATATATATATATATATATATATATATATATATATATATATATATATATATATATATATATATATGTTCTCACATAATTCAAACTTTTAAATAAATAATTTTAAAGCTTGAGCGAGAGGGGGATCATTTTCATGACAAGGAGAGAAATAACATTAATTTCACAGAGAGAGAGAGAGAGATCATTAAAGATATATACATCATGCACTAAATTACAACATTTATAAATTTATCTATATAGATCACATACATACATTCTAAATTATTAAAACATTAATGAGAGAGAGAGGGAGATCATTTAAATCATGAGATCTAGAGAGATAACAATAATTTTAGAGATAGAGAGAGACAGATCATTAAAGATATATACATCATGTACTAAATGAAAATATATATAAATTTATCTATATAGATTGCATACATACATTTTAAATTATTAAAACATTCATGAGAGAGAGAGGGAGATCATTTAGATCATGACATATAGAGAGAGATAATATTAATTTTAGAGAGAGAGAGATCATTAAAGATGTATACATACAGTTACTAAATTAAAACATATATAAATTTATCTATATAGATCGTATACATATATTTTAAATTATTAAAACATTATTGAGAGAGAGAGGGAGATCATTTTAGTGGCAGAGAGAGAGAGAGATCATTAAAGATATATACATCATGTACTAAATTAAAATATATATAAATTTATCTATATAGATCGCATACATACATTTTAAATTATTAAAACATTAATTCAAGAGAGAAGGAGATCATTTTCATGATAGGGAGAGAGATAACACTAATTTCAGAGAGAGAGAGAGATATCATTACAGATATATACATCATGTACTAAATTAAAACATAATTTTTAAAAATTAAAAAACATTCTAGTTGAGCAAATTAAGGGAAGAGAGATTTTATAAGGGGTCATATGCGGTTCTAAGGGGTCACGGATGTGTTAGAACACATCCATGACCCCTTAGGACCACATATTCTTGACCCCTTAGGACACTACTGTATGTGGTCTTAAGGGACCGATATGTCGTACACACTAGGATTTTATAAGGGGTCATATGTGGTTTTCAGGGTTCGCGCATGTGTTAGAACACATGTGTGACCTCTTAGGACCACATATGACCCCTTAGGACACTATGTGATCCCAAGGAGAATTTTGCATGTACACTAGGATGTTATAAGGGGTCAGATGTGGTCCTAAGGGGTCATGCATGTGTTAGAACACATGCATGACCCCTTAGGACCATATATTCTTGACCCCTTAGGACACGTTAATATATGTGATCTTAAGGGACCGTATGTCATACACACTAGGATGTTATAAGGGTTCATATTTGGTCCTAAGGGGTCATGCATGTGTTAGAACACATACGTGACCCCTTAGGACCTGTGAGATTTTGCCAAGATCAAGGGCACAATGAAAAGTATAAAAGAGAGACAAAATAATGACAAGAATAAACTATATTCTCATCAATATGCAAATGATCAACTGGATTCACAATACAATGAATATAGTCATGCTTATATAGGCAAGGCCATATGGATGTATGAGCACACAATCATGACATGTGACTCAATGAGAAACAAGGGTAGCTAAGAAATAATAGGGGTAGGTAGGAGAAATAATATAATATTCCACAAGAGGTGGATGACCCACTGAATGTGGAGTGTAATAGCAAAATAAGACCACAAAAGGTGGAATTTCTCCTACAAGCTCTATCCCTATGTGCACACTTCCGTAAGTGTCAGAAATCCAAACTACGAAGAGATGCATTATCCTAAGTCAACTTAAGTAGAGTGTAATAATATCCATAATGAATATTTATTTACACCAACACCCCCCCTTAAGTGCAACTTAGGGGAATGAAGACTCAAGTCAACACTAGAAGATGGGTCCCGACTACTAGGCCATGATAGGTATACATGTACAATATGCAAATTCAAGCAAAACTATGTAATGCAATCTCTCACAAACGGAGAAAGGGAGAAAACCTAGTGGGAAAAAGCTCCCCCCCAAAAGAGAGATGAATGTACAAAAGACTCTCAAAGAAGAAGGACAAAACCTCAAAGAGGAAAAATTCCCCCCCATAAGAGAGGAAGGAGAAGTCAGCTAGCCCCCCCTAATGACACATCCCACACCCACAAGAGAGCTCACAACTGCTGGAATTTACTCTTGGTGAAAGGTTTGGTGAATATGTCTACAACCTGCTCCGCTGTAGGACAATACTGCAAATCAATGACCTACTCTTGAATCAACTCTCGGATATAGTGCATATGAATCTCGATGTGTTTGGTCTGCTAGTGTTGGACCAGGTTCTTCAAGATTGCAATAGCACTCTAATTGTCACAATGTAGAACTGTCGGACATGGAGTGGTGAACCCAAACTCTGTGAGAATATGCGGAAGCCAAATGGTCTTAGTTGCTGCGTTAATAACTCCTCGATACTCAGCCTCAGTCGAAGAGAGAGCAATAACATGCTGCTTCTTGCTTTGCCAACAAATGGGGCCCAAACCAAGGTGAAAACTATAACCTAAAGTAGACTTACGATCATCAAGATCGCCAGCCCAATCAGAGTCTATGTAACCAACCAAGCGAAGTCCTGTGCTTATTGCATAGTGAATCCCATAGTGATGTGTACCCTAGATGTAATGAAGGATGCATTTGGTGGCTTTCCAATGAAGCTCATGTGGTTCCTGCATGAAGCAAGAAACCATGCCAACTACAAATGAAATATCAGGGCATGTATGAGTCAAGTAGATGAGACTTCCCACAAGCTGACGATACAATGAGGAATCAACTAGTGGAGAAGAACACTGAGCCTCAAGCTTGACTCCTGAAAGAAAGGGAGTTGGTGCAGGCTTACAATCAGCCATATGAAAGCGTGCAAGTAGATCAAGAGCATACTTAGGCTATGATAGTGTAATCTTGGAAGGTGACTGTGAAATATCTATCGTGAGAAAGTAGTGCAAAAGACCCAAGTCAGTCATAGCAAATATGTCATGCAAAGTAGATTGGACCCTGCTAATGATGGATGCAGTAATCCCTGTAATAATCAAATCATCAACATAGAGCACAAGTATCAAGTGAGAGTCATCCTATCTCAAAATGTAGACATTCAGATCAGAATGACACTTGGTGAACACTGCTGAGAGAAGAAAGGAATCCATCTTGGCATACCAAGCCCTGGGGACCTGCTTAAGGCCATAGAGAGATTTCCTTAGTCTGCAAACCAAGGAAGTATCCTGGATGAAACCCTATGGTTGCTCCATATAAATCTCCTCATCAAGATCCCCATGAATAAAAGCACACTTCACATCCATCTGATGTACAACCCAACCATGAGCTGCAGCAATAGAAAGTGTCAAGCGAATGGAGTTCATCTTGGCTATGGGCACAAAGGTCTCAGTATAGTCAACACCTGCAACCTGAGAGAAACCTTTCGTAACAAGCCGAGCCTTATACTTATCCACACCACCATCCACTACAAACTTGGTCTGATAGATCCACTTACATCGAATCATCTTTCTCCCCTTAGGGAAATGGACTAAATCCCATGTGTTGTTCCTCATCAAGGAACTATACTCTTCATCCATAGCTTGGTCCCACTCAAGAACCCCCGATACTTCCCGAAATGTTTGTGGATCAAAAGTAGTAGCAATGAATGCATGTGGAAGATCTTGATGTTGTGATCGATTCCTCTGTGTATCTGAAGGATCTTGGACAAGAGAACCTGCTAACTCAAGTATCTGTCGAGCCCAACAAGATCTAGGTGGAGGTGGAGAACGAGGCTCCTCAACTGTAAGTGGACCCTACAGAGGTGTAACCCTGCAAGTCAAAGCTGAAGGAGTCTTATCATCTAAATCACTAACATCACTATCCACAATGGAGGAAGGTGGAGGAGGTAGAGAGGCTAAGCTAGGTGAGCTTTCCTCAAAGTGAACACTCCTCTCAATGAACACCTCATGTGTCTTAGGATTCATCAATCTATATGCCTTAACAACCTCAGCATATCCAACAAATATGCAAGGCCGACTCTAAGGTTCCAATGCCTTGCATTTCTGCAGAGGTATGCGAGCCCATGCTGGACACCCAAAGACTCTGAAATGTCTCACAATCAGTTTCCTACCAGCCCAAGCCTCAAAAGTAGTAATACCTTGCAAAGATTTGTGACGAACCCGATTCTGGATGTGTGTGGCATAACTGATAGCCTCTACCCAAAAGGCGAGATCAAGAGAACGTGCATGTATCATACAACTAACCATTTCTTTGAGAGTTCTATTCTTGCATTCTGCAACTCCATTCTATTGTGGAGTGTATGTAATAGAATGCTGAAGATCAATCCCCTCAAATGTAAAAAGATCCTCAAGTCTCTTGTTCACATATTCCCTTCCATTATCTATACAAAGAATCTTGACCACTTTCCCGGATTGCTTCTCTACACGAGTCTTGAGGTCCTGAAATCTATCAAATACTTCACTCTTATGAATGAGAAAGTAGACCCAAGTGAAGTGGGAGTAGTCATCAATGAAGGTGAGGACATAGCGAGCCTTTCTAAATGAAGGTGTTGTAAATGGACCTACTACATTGCTGTGAACAAGTTGAAGAACTTCCAAAGCTCTCCAAGCTTTCCCCTTATCAAACTTCTTCTCAGGATGCTTTCCCATGGAACAACCTGAACATACACCCTCTGAAAAACTAATTCAAGGTAGACCTATGACCATGTCTTTTGTGCAGAGATGTTGAAGATAGTGGTAGTTGAGGTGACCAAACCGCTCATGCCATAGCTTACTTTCTAAATTTGAATGAGTAAGCAAGGCCCTAGAAGGAGAACTTGGCACAAAGTGGGAGAATGAATAAAGCCTTGAGTTGTTATTGACTTGTCCCACTGCTACCAAGGCATCATCATCAAGTTCCTTTACCACAACTGAATCAGGTGTAAACTCAACCTTTTTCCCATTCCCATAGTGAGTGATTTGGTAGATAGATAGGAGGTTGGTAGACAAGTTAGGAACATAGAGAACATTCTCAAATGTTCCATCATCCATGTCAACTAAACCTTTCCCTTCAACCTCTACTTGTGTATCATCACCTATGTAAATGTGAGGTACCTTAGATGGCTCCAATGAAGAAAACTACTCCTTTGTAGAACCCATGTGATAAGAGGCACCTGAGTCAAGTATCCACTACTGTGAAGAACCTGTAGTAGCCACAAATGCTTGCCCTTTTCCTGAGACTATGAGGAAGAGGAAGGAGTTGAATCCTTCTTTGTGTAGGTGGATGGCAAGTTGATGTTGTTTTTCTTAAGAAGATTTATCAACTCATCAACTTGCTTGGTGTGGCATCAATGCTCATCATGACCATACTTCTTGCAATATGCACAAGTTGGTTTATCCTTCTTAGGTAGAGTCCCCTTCTTGGAAGAGAATGAAAAATCGCCTTGTGATGGGGAGGATGATTGTCCTTTTTCCTGTTGTGGCTTTGACTTGGATTGCTTCTTGGAATCTTTGCCTTGACTCCCTTGACTCCCTTGATTAGCCACCAAAGCCTTGGACTTTGAAGACTTGAGAAGCCCCATGTTCAACAACTTAGATTGTTCCAATATCAACATTTCTGTGAAAGCATCAAATGAAGGCATAATGTGGGAACTCCCCACTATCAAACGATGAGTTTGGAAGCTAGACACAAATGTTGCATATTTTGGTGCAAGCTTGTCCAGCAAGTTGAATATCAACTGAGCATCCTTTTTGTCAATTCCACAATCCTTAAGCTTTCCTCTTAGCTCATTTTATTTGGTGACATAATCTTGGATTGTATCAAAACTCTTGGCATCCAAGTTGGTGAGCTCATTGTCAATCTTGTAACCTCTGATTTCATCAACTTGACCATACAATTTTTGAAACATATCCCAAGCATCTTTGATTGTAGTACACTTCTCAATGTGAAAAATGAGATCATCTGATACATACTTACGCAAAGTTCCAAGAGCCATGCAATTCTTAGTGACCCATTATAACTGAGCATTAGGATCAACCTTAGGATCAGGTGGTGCTACTATTGTTCCATCTATGTAATGCGTGAGACCTTTTTCCATTAATTTGCTCCATAATTTAATTTTCCATGATGCATAATTATGTGGAGTTAAAGGTGGAAATTTATGAGGACTCATTGCAATAAAAATGAAAGAGAACAAGGAAAGAGAGGCACAATCACACAAGACACCCCCCCAAAAGTGATGATTTGGCACTTTATACTTAGTGCGTGTATAATGGGCCACTTGCAAAAAATGGCAAAGTGGACTTTTGATTTCAATTTTACAATTGCCTCAATAAGGCCAAAAGAGACTCAAACTAATAGTACAAGATATCTGAACTAAGATCCAAGCAATTTACAAGTACCAAATAGGCCAAATAAGACCAATATTTGAAAGTACAATTTACACTTAAAATCTCTAAAATCTGATCATATATTATGAAAGTAGACAAAAAAAATGCACTTTCAAAAAAAAATGGCACTTGAAAAGGATGTCGTATAAGCTTAAACGAGGCCTTTGAAGTTTCAGAATTAAGGATTGGACAGGTATAGCTGAGAGAATCCAAAAATTCCAAAAAACCTATACATCAAAATCAAAACATAACCACACCACTACGAAGAGCACGAAAAATTAGCCCAAATCAAAAAACATTGCACCCAAAAAGGAGCAAAATTGAGCAAGTTATGGGCCTCCAAAGTTGACCCAAAAATCCAAACAGCTCAATAGAGAGGGGTCTAAAAATTTCCAAAGAAAATGCTGACTAGGTAGAAGGTACAGATCCCAAAAACAATTTTCAACTTTTTTTTGTTTCAACTTTAAAACTATTTTTTAGAAAAAAAAAAAAAAAAAAAAAATTGAAAAAAAATCCGAAAATTCCATACCGTACCGCTCGAGTTGGGCAGGAAATTTCCTCCAACACCCAAAATTTGATTTTCACAAAAATAGGTCGAGTTTATACTCGATTTTTATGGAAACGGCCTCTCGGACGCAATGGTGAGGTCGAAAATGCTCTAAGATGCCTCCAAAAAGAATTGTTCCTTAGATCCGAAAATAGAAGTCTTCCAAGATGTCTCCAAAAACTAATCAATGAAGCCCCAATGGCTCTGATACCATGTGATGTTTTTCCAAGATTAAGGGCACATGAAAAGTACAAAAGAGAGACAAAAGAATGACAAGAATAAATTGTATTCTCATCAATATGCAAATGATCAACTAGATTTATAATACAATGAATATAGGCCTCCTTATATAGGCAAGGCCATATGGATGTACGAGCACACAATCATGACATGTGGCTCAATGAGAAACAAGGGTAGGTAAGAAATACTAGGGGTAGGTAGGAGAAATAATATAATATTCCACAAGAGGTGGATGACCCATCGAATGTGGAGTGTAACAGCAAAATAAGACCACAAAAGGTGGAATTTCTCCAACAAGCTCTATCCCTATGTGCACACTTCCCTAACTGTCTCAAATCCAAACTATGAGGAGATGCATTATCCTAAGATAACTTAAGTAAAGTGTAATAATATCCATAATGAATATTTATTTACACCAACAGGACCACATATTCAACCCTTTAGGACACTGTACATGTGATCTTAAGGGACCATATGTCATAGACACTATGATGTTATAAGGGGTCATATGTGGTCCTAAGGGGTCACACATGTACATTGTTATAACACACATGCATGACCCTTTATGACCACATATGACCCCTTCTAGAACACTATGTGATCTAAAGGGCTACATGTTGTATACAATAGGATGTTATAAGGGGTCATATGTGGTCCTAACGAGCCACACATGTGCCTTAGGACCACATATGATCCCTTAGGACACTATGTGATGGACTAAGGGGTATGTCATTCCCATTAGGATTTATAAGGAGTCATATGTGGTTCTAAGTGGTCACACGTGTTAGAACACATGTGTGATCCCTTAGGACACTATGTGATCCTAAGGGGTATGTCGTACACAATAAGATGTTATAAAGGGTCATATGTGGTCCTAAGGGGTCATGCATGTGTTAACACATGCATGACCCCTTAGGACCACATATGACCCCTTAGGACACTATGTGATGGACTAAGGGGTATGTCGTACACACTAGGATTTTATAAGGGGTCATATGTAGTCCTAAGGGGTCACACATGTGTTAGAACACATGCGTGACCCCTTAGGACCACATATGACCCCTTAGGGTCCATTATGTTATCCTCTATGGTCCTAAGGGGACATATAGTGTCTTTAGGGACATATGTGGTCTTAAGGGGTCCTAAGGGGTCATGTTGTGTGTGTAATAGGATGTGAAAAGGGGTCATAGAGGCTATATTTTGTGTAATTTATTTAAATTTGTTATCTAAGTTTTATCTAATTATAGTGTTTTTTATTTAAATTAAAATTTATTATTTAATTTTCTAACGTTTTAATTTATTATATTTAGTTTTGTAACATTTTTCTAGTTTTTTATTTTGCTAATATTTTTCTTAACGTTTTTCTAAGTTTTAATTTACTACCTTAGTTTTCTAAGTTTTACATAAATTTTTTAAAAAGTTGAAAAAAATTACATATACAGTTATTTAATTTAAAAACCAAATTGACGTTAAATCAAAACATTAAATTAAGTTTTCCAACATTTTTCTAAATTTTAATTTTGCTTATGTTTTTCTAGAAAAATTTAAATGTTTTTTCTAAAATGCCGAAAAATAATAAATATATAATTATTTAATTAAAAAAATAAATTATTTATTAATTTTTAAAGAATTTTTTTTTTAAAATTATTAAACAAAAAAAAATGTTATTTTGTGCACCTGAAATAATGTAGGTCAAAATCTGAAAGGTGAGAAGAGCTAGCTATTGACATGGCACGGTGACCTAGTGCTAACATCAGGTTCGCTCTAACCCCCTCTGGCATAGAAAACTCCAAACTTGAAAATGACAGTTAAAATGTCATTTTTCAGTTTTTATAGCAGTTTTTAAAAAAATAATTTAAAAAATGATTTGATTGAACTAGGGGTTCGATCAAACCCATGGCCAATGGCGGGTTCAATCAAATCCTACAAGGGGGTTCGCTCTAACACCCCCAGTTCATTTGAGCCCCCCCAAAAACAATTTCCCCACTTCTTCCAATTTTCTTCGTTCGCAAAAATGGGAACCATTATTGTGGGATAGCCCCATTGTGAGTCTTGCAAGTAATACTATTAGATCTCGTCCATTTCTTCATTCCATTACATATAACCACTTCATATAGGCTACAAAGACCTAATAACTCTGCCCCATAGTGTGACATATTACCATTCCCATCCTGTGGAAAAGTCAAATCTTTATCTAGGTAAATATAAGTACCTCTAAGAATCCCTTTATTTTTTAGTATCATCATTTTGTCCTCCAAATTCCTTAATGTGACTCTCACATGTCTATCACTTCCTTCACCTATTTTCTTTCCGATCATGTTCACTTGTTGAATACAATCTATCCATTTCAGCTTGTCCTTGAGAAAATCTCTTGCCAAAATATCGGTTCATTCTTTCTCTTTAAATTCCTTTAGACCTTTCATTATAATATTTACTTCCTTGTCATGTTTGTCTTTTTCTTCTCTTAATTGCCTCATGATTTGTCTTTCTATGATTTCCATTTGACCAACTGTCGGTTCATTTACCACCTCAGCCCAAGATTTGGCTTCCTGTATCTGCCGCTCTAACTTGTTTTCTCTCATTGTCATGTCTTCTATTATCGATTGAAACTCCTCTAGTTGTTCCATGAACTATATCTTAATTGATTCTAAGTTATTTTTCCCTGTTGCCTTTGCTTGATCTATTCTTTGTTTTACATTGTTTAACTCTTGCTCCCCCCTCACTACACTGTTTTGCAAACTTATTACCTATTCCTTTAGTAACTTGTTAACCATTTCAAGGTTCCGACTAGCTTCTGTAATTTCCCTTAATTTTTTGTCTTCTTGCTGCCCCTTTTCTTCTATAACTTCAATCCTCTTTTTCATACTTATGAGCTCATTTGCATATAGTTCAGATGACCATAGCAAAGGAGAGGTTGTGGAACTATGTACATCTTTATTGCCTTGATAACCTTCCTCTCTTACCTCTTTGTCTACTGCAAGAACTTCAGTTTTGTCTTGAGCTGCCTTAGACATATGCTTGAAAGAGAGACCTTCTTTCTTTGTACCCTTGTCCCATCCTTGGTATATTTGATCAACCACTAAGTCACACATCGTAGTAGCTATAGAGGGGTTGTTTCTAGCTAACTTTGGCAAGATCATTATAAGCCTTTTTTTCTGCATTTGTCTCTTTTTACATACTTGCCTCCACCTTAATATCCCCAAATATTATTTTTCATTCACAAATATTAGTTTATCATGTAAATTTTCCCTGTTAGATTGATGATAATCTGATAGGAATGAACTTTCACAGCGTAACAAAATCTCCCCATTCTAAGCCTAAAAGAGGTTTCACAAACCCCTTTGTTGTACCAATATTTGGTGCCCATTTCACCACTTCTATAAAATCTGAGCACACATTTTCATCTGACAAAGTTTTTCTAGCCGATAGGCTATATATGGGAGGAACTCCCACTAGAATCTCCTCATGTCTAACATTGCAAGTTTTGGCCGGTTGATTTTTTCGTTGTCGATACGATTAACGTGTGAAGAAAGAATTCTACCGACTTTTTTACCATGATGTCAAAAAAATAATGTTCGAAATGAAAACTTGTAATGGGCTCTTTTACCACAATGTCAGAAAAGTAATGTTCAAAATGAAAACTTGTTCTAGGTTATTTTACCATGATGTGTTCACATGTTTTCATGCAGGTGCCTTCCCATTATTTCTCTGTTCTTTCCCTGCCTCGGCTCTTTAACAAATTATTTCTACTGCTTTGTTCATGACCTCCTTTTATTCTCCTGTCTTGTCCTTTCTATATTTGTGTGTTCTTCCCCATTCTTATCAGCATTCATATATTGTTGATAAATATGCATTTTGGTTTTTCAATGAAATCTTTGTTGCAAGTTGTTTAGGGTTAGGCTTTCATAAATTGGGTTAGGAAAATATGAGCTGGGCTAGGAAACATATCATGTGAAAATAGATTTGTTTTCTCTTATGTCAATACTTTCTTTCCTTTCCCAGAAAGCCCATGAACTGGAGAAATTTTTCAGAAGTCAATCAATGTATTCATCAGGGCAAGATTTGCAGAAGCAACAAGCAGCAAAATCATCCCTTAATTCGGTCCTGGGTGAGATCATTGCCACATCTTTTTTAATTTATCACAATACCATATCTTAAATAATCCACACAAGCTATCGAAGGAAGAGGAAGAAGAGGAAGAAGAGAAATTATAAATTATAAAAATCAATGAAGCTGATATTCTGGTAGAGCATGTCCATTTCTGCAAGGTCTATGGGAAAGGCTTCAGGTGAGATGGGAATGTCTATATTCATAAGTGATCCCACGACAACCAGTATAAAACCCTAGAGGTACTTAAATCCAATAGGCCCAAGGCAACAAAATCATATTTTACTTTGCCTATTTAAGATTGCAACTTGAATGTTCCTCATGCTTGAATAAAAAATTCTAGTTGAAGGGGAAAA